>NC_069502.1:16377159-16538850 GCF_027579735.1 Bombina bombina | reverse complement strand
CGATTGTTGAAAAGGAGTGTCTAGCAATTAAATGGGCTGTTGAAACTCTCAAATATTATTTGTTGGGCAGAAAATTTAGACTAGTTACTGATCATGCACCTCTCAAATGGATGAGTCAAAATAAGGATAATAATAGTAGAGTTACACGCTGGTTCCTTAGTTTGCAACCCTATCTCTTCTCAGAAGAACACAGGGCAGGAAGTAAACAGGGTAATGCTGATGGCCTTTCACGTATGCATACGCTTTTGGCTATGGTCGCTCACCCCACTAGGTCTGAGCTGGCGGGGAGGATGTGTGACAGAACCCAAGGCATAGTAATGGAAGGTGTCTATATTCCCTCAAAAGTGCTGCAGTGCGGGGTATGGTCTGACAACCCCAGGGAGAATTGTTATGTTTGTTTGCCACATAGAGAAAATATGTGATTTATTTCTGGGTCCCTGGGGTGGAGTATTTGGAGAGTAGGGTGGGCCAGTGCTCCACCCCGCAGTTTGCAGGTAGCACATTATGTCAAAAAGTCCAGTCCAGGAATTCTGTCTGACTCAGCTAGCTACTCACCTGCATATGGTAATTGACAGCAGGTGCTAATAAAATCCCCAGTCAGGGGTTGAGAGGTAGATTTGCCAGCAGTAAAGGAAAACTGCAAACACTCTCCTGAGAGACTGAGAGGAATTATATCTAAAGGACAAAGTTTGAAAGGTCTGTGCAATATTAGTTTTGTGAAAAGCTACTTAGTGCAGACAGTTGTACTTGTTAGTAAGTGCTCAGTGGAGCAAGCCTCTTTTGTTTTGTTTATGTTTATTTTGCCTGTTTTTGCCAGACCTGATAATAAACAGACTGTATTTTATAAAGCTACAACCTTGTGTGGTGTTTCCAGCTTTGAGGACTGTGTGTTTCCAAGATCCCAGGTCACAATATATATATATATATATATATATATATATATATATATAATATATATATATATATATATATATATATATATATATATATATATATATATATATATATATATACATATACACACACACACGTTATAACATACCCCCCAACTGTCCCGATTTTCGCGGGACAGTCACGATTTTAGGGGTATGTCCCCCTGTCCCGGGTTGCTAGCCATCTCTCCCGATTTGCCCCAGGCATTAAAAAAAAAATTCTATTGGGCCCATACTCAGAAGCAGCTGGCTTTGCTCTCTCATGGTTAGATACCTGTTAGATTCCCTGTGGAAAAGGAATGGTGTGTAGGTTAAGCAGGAGTAAGAAGGCTGTATACACTCTGACCATAGGTAATGGTGACCTCTCTAACCTACCTCTGGTAGTGATGATGTCTAACCCCTGGTGATAATACTAGTGTTACGGTACCAACAGGATACCAAGGGTTAATACCAGATGGAAGATGCCCTGAATGTGAGATCAGCAACTCACAACCCAGCTAATTCCCCCCTCAAACATGAGACCAGGCTCCACATTGAAGGTTAAAACAGAATGCACTTTATTGAAGGCTATATGCCCAGTATTTATGCAGGTCAGACCCCAGTTGGGGGGTTGAAAGAATATTGTACATTAGATAGATGGAAAACGCCCTCTGACATGCCACAATAGAATTACATTACTTAAGCAGATAAGCAAGTTAAACACAAGACACAATTGAGCCCTTTCTTATCACTTGGGCGTCTGCTCTCTGGATGTGATTAAACAATGTGAATGTTGATCACTAAACTTAATTACAGTACACAATAGCTGAGGCTAGCAGCAACCTTGTCTTTAGAAAATAGCTTCTTAAAGCTGAACAAAGTTAACTCTTTCAGTACTGACAGAAGGGTCTGTCACATAGCTCCCTCCTAGTGGAACACTCCGGCAGACCAGCTTGACCCCTTTGGCTGGTCAACCTGGGGATGATCGGACTAGGGTGGTAGGCATGTCAGTTTGCCGGGACTATCCATCTGTATTCCCGTTATGAGAGAGAATCTCTGTCCGTATAAATAAGGGTTCAACTTCTTCAGTGCCCAGACTAGGGCTAAACAGTCCTTCAAAATATCATCGGCTTCTTTACGTGGTTTTTGTACCTGCTCTTTATAGGTATCCACAATCCCTTCATACTGACATAGGGTGCCCTTGAGTTGCTGCACCTCACTATGAGCCAGCGCCAGCTTCTCCTCCAGTGTCGCTAAGTTTGTCTTTAATGTTTCATGTTCCACTCTCAAGCTGGTGTTTTCTGCAGTCTGTCGGTGCAGTTTGTCTAGCAGAGATTCCCGTTCTTTTAAATTTATCTTTATTGACCAATTCGGTATATAATTCATATAACAGAGCAAACACAGAGAATCAGATTAAAAACAAAAAACACAATCCAGAGGATGCGAAATTCTTATATATACAATACTATGTAGCAGATAGAGATAATTTCACCACATCCTTATACAGTCAGAGATTTGTACATATCTTATTACCACTTGAAATCAGTGCAAAATCTATGTAAATGCAAACTTTTAAAGTATCTCTGTGAAATTCCAATAGCTATATTTCATACCAAATTAGGGGTTTTATGATAGAAATAATAAACAGAAAGAAAGGAGAAAAAAAAAAAAAAAAAAAAAAGTAAGAATAATTTTCCCCTCTCACCCTTCCCTCACCTCATTTTAGATTCTTAACTTGACCTCCACTCACTGTAAACCTGGGACAGGCTATTCATTTCCGCTTCCTTCCCCTTTATAGACTTGGTATATATCAATACCATTCATTTGGGAAAACATTTGAAAGAATCAATGTCTCAAAAAATTCCGATCTACGCAGGTTACGAACAAGTAGGAACTGACTAGCAAGTGGATAGGACAATATAACTCTTAACCATTTCATAAAAAAAGTTTTGACCCTTTTCTCTTCGGAAGGAGCTATATTCAGCTGTTCAAAAATTATCTGGGCGTGAATCATATTTATAAAACAGCCCATTGTAGGAGCTTTTCTATTCTTCCAGTCTTTTAATATGAGATTACGACCAAGCATAATTGCCGTGTTAAAAAGATTAATGTTAGCTCTATTATGGTCCATGTTATAGAGAAAAAAAGATATGGTTAGCTTGGATTTTTAGCCTAACATCTAAAGCCTTGTTAAGCCAAAATTCCACTTTTCTCCAGAACTGGAGTATTTTGGGACAATTCCAGAAACAATGAATAATATCTGCACAAGAATTATTACATCTTGGGCATTTTTCTGCAGAATTCGCGTACCACTTAGATAGTTTCCCTGGGGTCAGGTAAGAATTATTGAGTAATTTTATATGTGATTCTTTCCAAGTTAACGGAATATTCGCACCTTGCACCCATTTATAACTTGCGTTTAATGATTCTGCTGAAAAATCCGTAAAGCAAACATTCCACTTCTGGACTAAATTATCCCTAAACAATTGGGCCTGTTTATCCAGCATAATTTTATATAAAAGAGCTATGCTATGTTTGCCTGACTTATAACTTGCTATATATTTTTCAACTTCCCCCCACCCACTCGCGTCTGGATTTAATCTGTTAATTCCTGCTATATAATGTCTGATCTGAAGATAAGCAAAGAAATTCTTATTAGATAAAGAAAATTCTGTAGCAATATCCTCAAACGTTCTTATCTGAGACATATTATTTAGACATTGATTTACATAGAGCAGACCTTTGTGCTTCCAAGTCTTATAGACTTCATGGGATAGTCCAGGCATAAATTGTGGGTTACCTTGTATCGGGAGAAATGGGGAAATCTCGAAATTAACTTTGATCGTTGTATTTAACTTTTGCCATGCTTCAATAATATTGGATAGTGTCTTTAAATGTTTGATATGGTCTGGTAATTGTTTCGCCGGGCAATGCAATAAAGCTTTAAGAGAGAAAGGTGCGCACAGATTTTCCTCTATAGATAACAGTGAGAAATAGCTAGCCTCTGATAGCCAATAAATTGCAAAACGGGCTAATATAGCCAAGTTATACTTTTTGATATCAGGGAAAGATAAGCCTCCTCCCTCCAGTCTTGGTGTGAGTTTGGCTATAGATAACATATGTCTTTTGTTGTTCCATAGAAATTTAGCACATTCTGTGTTAAACCTTTTATTGTCGTGAGACAAAATAAAGAGCGGCATGTTTTGCATAATATACATCAATTTGGGAAATAGAATGGACTTAATAATCATTATTTTGGCAGATAGAGATATAGGGAAGGCGCTCCATTGTACAAGTTTCTCTGAGGTTTTTTTAAAAAAAGGAGCATAGTTTAGTCTGTACCATTGTTTGGGGTCAACATGGAAATATATTCCTAGATATTTAATACTAAGGGATTCTTGAAAGGGATGTTCTTGAAAACTATTTTTATTTTTATTAACCCATAGAATTTCAGACTTATTAGCGTTAATTTTATAGCCCGAGATAGAGCCAAACAAGTCAATAATTTTTAAGGCCTGTGGTATACTTTTCTTTGTGTTTTTAACGTATAAGAGCAGATCATCCGCATATAAAGATAGAACAGATTTTTGTTCCCCGAGCCTAATTCCTTGAAGCTCTTGACGTAACATTATAGCCAGTGGTTCTATGGCCACGTTAAATAGTAACGGAGAGAGTGGGCAGCCTTGCCTCGTCCCCCTACATAATGTAAGATATGCAGTATAGCTACCATTAATTAGTATATTCGATCTCGGGTGGTCATATATAGATTTAACAAATTTAGGGAATTGCCCTGTAAAACCAAATTGCGCTAGTGTGGTGAACAGATGGTCCCATATTATAGCATCAAATGCCTTTTCGGCGTCTATTGTTATTATCGCGATATCTTGGTTGATTATTCTTTTTTCCGCTAGTTTATTCCAAAAATATTCTAGTAATAATGCTACTTTCCGTGTATTTTTAGTTGGGGATCTTTGATGCATAAAACCCACCTGATCAGGATGTATAATAGGATCTAGACATTTTTTCAGTCTATTAGCCATGATGTGAGTTAATAGCTTATAGTCTAGATTGAGCAGTGAGATAGGTCTATATGACTTAGGGTCTAGTGGCGATTTGCCCTTTTTCAGTATCAGTGAGATTGTAGACTCAGAGAAATACTTTGACATGTTTTGCCCCTCAATAAAATAACCATTGAATAGTTGTACCAAGATATCTATTATCTCCATTTTGAGAATTTTGTACATCTCTGCTGGAATTTGGTCTGGGCCCGGGGCTTTATTAAGTTTAGCATTTTTAATAGCTTCCGCTACTTCTTCTTGGGTTATTGGGCTATTTAAATCTTTGTCCATTTCTTGTGCTAATTTAGGAAGGCAGATTTTATGCCAAAAGTTGACTTTATTATTGGCATTTCTTTCTTTCGCAGCATATAGGTTTTGATAGAATTGAAAGAATACATTTTGAATCTTAGATTGATCTGTTACTCTTTCTGTCCCATCATAAATAGCCTCTATTACGTTAGATTTTTTCTTTGCTTTATCTAATCTAGATAAAAACTTAGCTGACTTCCCATATTGGCCTTTATATTTAGCAGTTAACTTTAGTTCTTCCCAAGCGACTTTCTGCTTAATAAAAATATCCCTTTCTGTTCTGGCCCCGTTGTATTTATCTCTTAATCTCCTAGAGGGATTATTTATATATTTACGATATGCGTTTTGGACCTGGTTAGAGAGCTGACTTTCTCTCCGCTGCAACTTTTTTTTTTTTAGAATCATATAGGCTTTAATCTCACCTCGCAGATAGGCCTTTGCGGTTTCCCAAAATATTTCAGTTTTTTCTCTGTATGATCTATTTAAAGAGACAAATTCTTTCCATTTGTGTATTAACCAATTATTGAATTCCAGATTATTCACTAGATAATTTGGAAAGAAAAAAATTATTTCTATTGTTTCTCTGGGGTGGGTATAAATGTATATCTAGGAAAATAATTGCGTGGTCAGATATCAGAATATCAAATATCTTAGTTTGAGTCTCTAATTTAATCATGGAGCTGGAAATCAAGAAGAAATCTATACGTGATAAGGAGCCATAGGTCCTCGAGTTGCAGGTAAAGGACCTCGTGTCAGGGAATTGTAGACGCCAGATATCATGTAATTTCAAATTTTTACATATTTGTTTAAATATTTTGGCCTTCTGACCAGAGAAAGTGGAGTTCCTAGAACTAAGTTTGTCTAAGGCTTCTGATGGTATTAGGTTAAAGTCACCCGCTAAAACAATATTCTGATCCATAAAATTAGTTAGCATAAAGACTAAACTATTCCAGAAGGTGGGGTCTGCTTTATTAGGTCCGTAGACATTACAGATCACCATTTTGAAATCCTCGACCTGCAACTCAAGGAGGACCCATCTCTCCTCAGGGACTAGTGATACTCTTATAATGTTATACGTAAGTTTTTTATTTAACAGAATAGCTACTCCCTTTTTCCTTCTAGAACAAGGGGTGGCAATCACCTCTCCCACCCATTTACATTTGAGCTTAATAACTTCCTCTTGCTTTAAGTGTGTTTCTTGTATTAAGGCTATATCAGGGTTATGCTTACCCAATTGTCTGACTATAGTTTTCCTCTTGATTGGGGAGGTTATGCCACCCACGTTCCAAGATAACAACCTGATATTGCCCTTCATCTAATCAATATATTGTAGCATGATTAAAATAAGCTTAGGGGGAGAGCTAGAGCAGACGGGTAGGGGGAAGAGGGGAGACGGGTAAAAAAAAAAAAAAAAAAAAAAAAAAAAAAGGAAGATACAGAAAGAAAATTGCAAACAGAGATTATTTACAACAAAAACCTTATCAGGCGAAGCCTGGTACACTTTTGGCCGCAGGGGCGGCCTATACGTTGACTTAGGCATAGACATTCTTAACTCTAAATATTTATACAGCATTTCCATTACAAACAAGCACAGTAGTGCCCTAACTAAAAAAACACAGATAAGCTCTATTTTATAGCTATCCCAGTCCTCATGTAAGTGTTAGCTTGTGGTCTTTAAAGTAGCCTTTAGCTTCTTCTATATTGTCTAGTCTAACTATGCCTTCCTTTTCTTCTATAATAATTCTTGCAGGGTACACTAATTTGGCTAGAAAACCCTCTTTGATTAACTTGGTACAGAAAGGGGCCATTTCTTTCCTCCTGAAAGCAGTATCAGCAGAGTAGTCTTGGAATATTAAAATTCTGTTATTTTCGATATGAAAGTTATCTGTTTTCCTATATAAACGCAGCATACTTATTTTATCTTGGAAATTTAAGAACTTTATCAGGATTGGTCTATGTATGTTTTTACCATTTGCTCTGCTTCTAGGGGGACCCAATCTGTGAGCCCGTTCTATCGGTATTGGTAATTGAGAATATTCTACCCCTAGAGCTTGGGGCAGTGTTGTCGCGGCAAAATGTAGTAGGCCTTTAGAATGCTCTGACTCAGGAACGCCTATGATTTTTAAATTATTCCGCCTTGAGCGGTCCTCAAGGTCATCTAGCCTGGCAGTCAGGCTTATATTTTTCTTTTCTAACTCTGAGATTTTTAGGGACTGATTATTAGTTATATCTTCCACTTCTGAGATTCTGTCTTCTGCTTCTGAAAGTCTGTTAGCAAATACTTTTAATTCTGACGACAGGCTAGAGATTTGGCATTTGATATGTTCAAATTGTGGAAGGAAAATATCACTAAGTTGGGTGATCAAGGGCTGTAGGTCTGTCTTTGGGCTTAAACCTTCACTACTATTATCAGTCATAATATCAGATATACGTGGTCTTCTGTCCTTACTTTTTGGGGGCATGGTCTGAGGTGGTGTGCTGTGCTGGAGGAGAAATCTTTCCATAGATTTCTCATGTTGGTGAGGGCAAGGCAAGAGTAGGTCATACAAAAAATAAATAAAAAGAAAGAAAAAAAGTGATGGGGGGCAGTGAGAACAAATAGAGAAAAGAAAAAAAAGACAGCTCTTAGCTTTTTTTTTTTTTTTTTTAAAGGGATTGAGTGTTTGTGGGGTATGTCCCCAGGTGGGGAAATATCTAGAACATATTTTAGTGTATATTAAAAATAAGAAAAAAGTGAACAATAATCTATGTGAGTTAGGTGACCAGGCCCTAAGATGAATGTGTTATAAAAGTAGTCACAAGAACAGAAGATCTGGGGTTCTCTTATTTAACAGGTGCCTTCAAATTCATACTTAGATATGGTTATGATTAGATTTTTGCAAAAAATAGAAACAGCTCTTTTACCACCTTATTACATATCCTTGTTGTCTAATCTAATCAGAACATACAGCACATAATTACGTTGAATCAGCATACATTCCCCTTCTTAACTGGCAATATTCTGCAACAAATATAACAATGGCATTACAATATTCTTAACCTTATATATTCATATCGCACACTGTTGCAAAATTCAAAAAAAGAAACTTATAACAGGAAAATTTGAGACCTGAGTTGCCACACTAAGTAGCAACTACTAATATTCCTAGCCAGCAATATAAGTTTCGCTTGCTTGCTTATAAACTCTAGGGAATAGCAGGATATATATTGAGACACTATTTTTCTGTTTTATATTCTTTGTTCCTAGCGAAAAAGAAAAACACTTATAGGCCTTTTGACATAGTTGCTTAACACTAATAGGGTGCTTAACAGTGTAAACCTGCGATATTGATGTAGGTCTAAACATACATCTGTATAGGCTTCAGATAGACATAACCCAGATGGAAAGGCAAGAATAAAAGTAATAATAGAAAATGTTTGTGGGCTTTGCAAGTTCTAGCCGTGCAAACTGCAACTTTTGGTAGGCTAGTGTTATCTGCGTAGATATTGCAGACCTTAATGCCAGGGTGTATTTCACGAATACCTCTTTAGAGTTTATCAGCAGCAGACTAGTTGCATATATCACAATTATCCTTGAGAGTCCCTGGTTGATTAGGGACTAATACCAATAAAGTGTATTACAGACCAAAAGTTTATATTGCAACTATAACTCTGGTTGCAAATGTAGAGTGCCCGGTGCTTTTACAGTAATACCGACTTTGCAGCTGATAGGCAGATGTAATGTCTGTAGTATATTGAGTATCCTTCAGAGAACTGAAAACTGAAGTGACTTATTAGTCGTATGCAGGTATCAGGCTGAGTGTTCATATGTATAGCCAGCACAGAGCATAGCTTTTCTTACACAAGCTAATTGGTGTAACATGGAGGATACGGCAATGCCGAGATAGACAGTCAGTGTCACTCTTGAAAAAAATAAGCAACCAGTGCCACTTTTAGGGCAACAAATACTGTTATAAAGACTTTGGAAATCTTACCCTAAGGCCAAGCAGTTGTATTGCAGCAGGCGGCATATCTACTCAGCGTCCACAGATGACTCTCCCGGGTATTCCATGATGTATTACCCAGACCTGGGAGGTGATAATAGCAAAGCTGCAGTGCTTCTTTGATGCAGCTCGGGCGAGCTCCGGTGAGTAGGTGAGCTGGATTGTCAGGTAGAAAAGCCCACAGCGTGCGCCTGAGCTGTTATGAGTCCGCGGCGTGCTTACACTCGCTGTGGGTTTACCCTTCGCTGCGAACCGCCCACTTGTTCTGTCCGCCCGCCGGCGGGAGCAAGAGCCGGTAAGTCTTGACCTTTGGGGCGTCCTTAGGGTATGCCTTGTCTCCAGCGCCTGGACCGCTTTATGGGCTACTGGTCCTTGACCCTTGGTGCAAAAAAGCACATAGATAGGTCCGGAGCCGTGCTTTAGACCGTTCCTCTCCTGCTGTACTGCTCACCTTGGTTGCCGACTTTGAACCGTTCTCATCTGAGTATGATGGACGTGTATCCAGTACCTCGTCTGTGGCTCTAGCAAGTGAGCCTGTGGACGGCTATTATGGTGCTTCCAAGCCAAACCCTGGTAGAGGTAGGGTCGTGTCCTAGGGAGCAAACGAAAGCGCTCCAACAACGGACCTTGGCTGGGGTTAGTTCTTCGGTGAGCTCCAACAGGTAACACGCCACTTTCTCGTGCACCTGTTAGCTCCTCCTCCTACAGGAAGCCAGTCCTTCGCTGAGAACATTCTCTAATCACAGCAAGATGGGTTTCTCTGTTGTGCTGTGTGTTCTAGCGAGATTCCCGTTCTAAACGTGCTTTTTCCTCTGCGCCCCTCTTCTCTTTCATCAGCGCATTGTAACGGGACTTCCACGTATCAATAGCGGATAGAGATTTACTGAGCTCAGCGTCCTGGGGCTTAGCAGCAGGTGGGTCAGTCTCTGCTGCACGGATCTGGGCACGGGTAGTCACAGGGTTAACATCAGCAGGACCCATAGGAGCATAGGCAGAAACAAGGGGGGCCAAGTTATTTCCAAGGAGAACGTCAGCTGGTAAGTCCTTCATGACCCCCACATTCACAAGTCTAGCGCCCACTCCCCAATCCAAATGCACCCTGGCAACAGGTAGGCGGAACACAGCGCCCCCTGCTACCCTCACAGTGTCTCCAGTGTGCTGTTTCTCAGACACCAAGTTCTTTTGAAGCAAGGTCGTGGTAGCACCAGTATCCCGTAGACCACTGACCTCCTTCCCATTCACTTTAACCAGTTGCCGGTTATTCCGGCGGGCAGCTTGCACAAGGTCTGCTTCATGTAGGATGCCCCAGCATTCTTCCACCTCTACGCAGTGGGCCGCAGGCTGAGGGTTACGTGGGATTCCCCCGACAGGTCTTCTCCAGGACTGTGCTTGGTTCGCTGCATTTAGGGGATACTCTGGTCTTTTGTGCCCCAGTTGCTTACATCCAAAGCACCGAATAGGCTGTGAGTAGCCCCGTGAATTGAACCGGGCTCTCTGAGGATAGTTTGTGGCTGGAGGCCGTGTGGTAGATCGGTGCGCCGGGGGTTGGTAACTGGTAGCTGCTGCGGTGACTGTGGGTCTGTACTCCACTCTGGCAGGGGGCTTAGTGGTAGCAGTGTCCAGTTTGCGGACATCCGTATACTCATCTGCCAGGTGAGCAGCTTCATGCAGGGTGGAGGGTTTACGGTCCTGAACCCACTCTCTAACTCCTGCTAATAACTTGTCAAAGCAATGTTCCAACAGGAATAGCTGCAGCACCTCTTCCCCAGATACGGCTTGGCACCCCGCCATCCAGTAAGATGCTGTGCACCTTACATGCCCACTCAACGTAGGAATCACCGGCTAATTTAACAGTGTCTCTGAACCGCCTCCGGTATGCCTCCGGTGTAACCGCATACCTGGAGAGCAGAGCCTCTTTTACAGTATTATAATCCCCGACTTCCTCATCTGGAATGGCCCGAAAAGCCTCACTGGCCCGGCCGGATAATTTCCCGGATAATATCGTGACCCAGTCCTCTGTGGGTACCTGGTGTAGTGCACATTGCCTCTCAAAATCCGCAAGGAACCCATCAATCTCTCCTTCTGTTTCCAGGAAGTTTTTAAAAGCTGCAAAATTTACTTTTCTATTTTCCACTGGGGTTGCTGTGACTTGGGCTGCTGCAGCGCCGCTTTGGCGAAGTAGGTTGGCCTCCACAGCGGCTATGACCCGGTCGATAATTTCCGCAGATGGGTTGGGGCCATAATGTGCCAGTCTTATTTTGACAGCCCGGTCAAAGCTTGCTTCTTCGGGGGTTCTGTCTGATATGCTGAGCCCATTGGTTCCTACAGTCCCTGGTACTCTTTCCATCTTGGTCAGTATTGTAATAATCCCCTCTTCCTGAGGTTACTGGCTTGTGTAGTTGCTCTTCTGGGCGATAAGGATCATCCCGTCGCTTGCCACCAATTGTTACGGTACCAACAGGATACCAAGGGTTAATACCAGATGGAAGATGCCCTGAATGTGAGATCAGCAACTCACATCCCAGCTAATTCCCCCCTCAAACATGAGACCAGGCTCCACATTGAAGGTTAAAACAGAATGCACTTTATTGAAGGCTATATGCCCAGTATTTATGCAGGTCAGACCCCAGTTGGGGGGTTGAAAGAATATTGTACATTAGATAGAGGGAAAACGCCCTCTGACATGCCACAATATAATTACATTACTTAAGCAGATAAGCAAGTTAAACACAAGACACAATTGAGCCCTTTCTTATCACTTGGGCGTCTGCTCTCTGGATATGATTAAACAATGTGAATGTTTATCACTAAACTTAATTACAGTACACAATAGCTGAGGCTAGTAGCAACCTTGTCTTTAGAAAATAGCCTCTTAAAGCTGAACAAAGTTAACTCTTTCAGTACTGACAGAAGGGTCTGTCACAACTAGCATGTCTTCAGTTTTATACAATGAGCAGTGCTAATACCAGGGTAACGAACAGTGGCATCCGCAGACTGCCAGCTAATGTGCTTGCCAACCCCAGGACCCCATACAATGAATTACAGATACCCATATATGATGTAGTGTGTGTGTCTATCTGTATCCATAACTGTGTGTGTGTGTGTATCTGTATGTATAAGTTTATGCTATGTAGTGTGTCTGCATGTATAAGTGTATGTTATGTAGTGTGTGTGTATCTGCATGTATAAGTGTATGCTATGTAGTGTCTGTGTATCTGCCTGTATAAGTGTATACTATGCAGTGTGTGTGTGTATATATGCATGTATAAGTGTATGCTATGTAGTGTGTGTGTGTGTGTGTCTGCATGTATAAGTGTATACTATGTATTGTCTGTGTATCTGCATGTATAAATGTATGCTGCATGTATAAGTGTATGCTATGTAATGTGTGTGTGTGTGTGTGTGTGTGTGTATCTGCATGTATAAGTGTATGATATGTAGTGTGTGTGTATCTGCATGTGTAAGTGTATGCTATGTAGTGTGTGTGTGTATCTGCATGTGTAAGTGTATGCTATGTAGTGTGTGTGTATCTGCATGTATAAGTGTATGCTATGTAGTGTGTGTGTGTGTGTGTGTGTGTGTCTGCATGTATAAATGTAAGCTATGTAGTGTGTGTGTGTGTGTGTGTGTGTGTATCTGCATGTGTAAGTGTATGCTATGTAGTGTGTGTGTATCTGCATGTATAAGTGTATGCTATGTAGTGTGTGTGTATCTGCATGTATAAGTGTATGCTATGTAGTGTGTGTATCTGCATGTGTAAGTGTATGCTATGTAATGTGTGTGTATCTGCATGTATAAGTGTATGCTATGTAGTGTGTGTGTGTGTGTGTGTGTATCTGCATGTGTAAGTGTGTGTGTATCTGCATGTGTAAGTGTGTGCTATGTAGTGTGTGTGTATCTGCATGTATAAGTGTATGCTATGTAGTGTGTGTATCTGCATGTATAAGTGTATGCTATGTAGTGTGTGTGTATCTGCATGTATAAGTGTATACTATGTAGTGTGTGTGTGTGTATCTGCATGTGTAAGTGTATGCTATGTAGTGTGTGTGTATCTGCATGTGTAAGTGTATGCTATGTAGTGTGTGTGTGTGTGTGTATCTGCATGTGTAAGTGTATGCTATGTAGTGTGTGTATCTGCATGTATAAGTGTATGCTATGTAGTGTGTGTGTATCTGCATGTGTAAGTGTATGCTATGTAGTGTGTGTGTATCTGCATGTATAAGTGTATACTATGTAGTGTGTGTGTGTGTGTGTATCTGCATGTGTAAGTGTATGCTATGTAGTGTGTGTGTATCTGCATGTGTAAGTGTATGCTATGTAGTGTGTGTGTATCTGCATGTATAAGTGTATACTATGTAGTGTGTGTGTGTGTGTGTATCTGCATGTGTAAGTGTATGCTATGTAGTGTGTGTGTATCTGCATGTATAAGTGTATACTATGTAGTGTGTGTGTGTGTATCTGCATGTGTAAGTGTATGCTATGTAGTGTGTGTGTGTGTGTGTGTATCTGCATGTGTAAGTGTATGCTATGTAGTGTGTGTATCTGCATGTATAAGTGTATGCTATGTAGTGTGTGTGTATCTGCATGTGTAAGTGTATGCTATGTAGTGTGTGTGTGTGTATCTGCATGTGTAAGTGTATGCTATGTAGTGTGTGTGTATCTGCATGTATAAGTGTATGCTATGTAGTGTGTGTGTATCTGCATGTATAAGTGTATGCTATGTAGTGTGTGTATCTGCATGTATAAGTGTATGCTATGTAGTGTGTGTGTATCTGCCTGTGTAAGTGTATGCTATGTAGTGTGTGTGTATCTGCCTGTATAAGTGTATGCTATGTAGTGTGTGTGTGTATCTGCATGTATAAGTGTATGCTATGTAGTGTGTGTGTATCTGCCTGTATAAGTGTATGCTATGTAGTGTGTGTGTGTCTGCCTGTATAAGTGTATGCTATGTAGTGTGTGTGTGTATCTGCATGTGTAAGTGTAAGCTATGTAGTGTGTGTATCTGTATGTATAAGTGTAAGCTATGTAGTGTGTGTGTGTGTGTATCTGTATGTATAAGTGTATGCTATGTAGTGTGTGTGTATCTGTATGTATAAGTGTAAGCTATGTAGTGTGTGTGTATCTGTATGTATAAGTGTATGCTATGTAGTGTGTGTGTGTATCTGCATGTATAAGTGTATGCTATTTAGTGTGTGTGTATCTGCATGTATAAGTGTAAGCTATGTAGTGTGTGTGTGTGTATCTGCATGTATAAGTGTATGCTATGTAGTGTGTGTGTGTATCTGCATGTGTAAGTGTATGCTATGTAGTGTGTGTGTATCTGCATGTATAAGTGTATGCTAGGTAGTGTGTGTGTATCTGCATGTGTAAGTGTATGCTATGTAGTGTGCTACTGTGCATTTTTGCTGACTTTAAAGGCCAGAATCTAGAATATTAATGGGGAATGCAGAGAGCAGTTTTAAAGAATTTATTAATAAATGTGCAATTAAGATAAAAATATTTAGCACCACCGTCTCTGCAAAGGCTAATTAAATACAGCGCTCACATAGCCATACCAGTGGTTTGATTTGCTGCCTAAGGCCTAGATTTAGAGTTTGGCGTTAGCCGTGAAAACCAGCGTTAGAGGCTCCTAACGCTGGTTTTAGGCTACCTCCGGTATTTGGAGTCACTCAAAAAAGGGTCTAACGCTCACTTTTCAGCCGCGACTTTTCCATACCGCAGATCCCCTTACGTAAATTGCGTATCCTATCTTTTCAATGGGATTTTTCTAACTCCGGTATTTAGAGTTGTGTCTGAAGTGAGCGTTAGAAATCCAACTACAAAACTCCAGCCGCAGGAAAAAAGTCAGTAGTTAAGAGCTTTCTGGGCTAACGCCGGTTTATAAAGCTCTTAACTACTGTACTCTAAAGTACACTAACACCCATAAACTACCTATGTACCCCTAAACCGAGGTCCCCCCACATCGCCGCCACTCGATTAATTTTTTTTAACCCCTAATCTGCCGACCGCCACCTACGTTATCCTTATGTACCCCTAATCTGCTGCCCCTAACACCGCCGACCCCTATATTATATTTATTAACCCCTAATCTGCCCTCCACAGCGTCCCCGCCAGCTACCTACACTTATTAACCCCTAATCTGCCGATCGCAAAGCGCCGCCAGCTACATTATCCCTATGTACCCCTAATCTGCTGCCCTAACATCGCCGACCCCTATATTATATTTATTAACCCCTAATCTGCCCCCCTCAACGTCGCCTTCACCTGCCTACACTTATTAACCCCTAATCTGCCCTCCCTAACATCGCCGACACCTAACTTCAATTATTAACCCCTAATCTGCCGACCGGAGCTCACCGCTATTCTAATAAATGTATTAACCCCTAAAGCTAAGTCTAAGCCTAACACTAACACCCCCCTAAGTTAAATATAATTTTTATCTAACGAAATTAATTAACTTTTATTAAATAAATTATTCCTATTTAAAGCTAAATACTTACCTGGAAAATAAATCCTAATATAGCTACAATATAAATTATAATTACATTGTAGCTATTTTAGGATTAATATTTATTTTACAGGCAACTTTGTAATTATTTTAACCAGGTACAATAGCTATTAAATAGTTAAGAACTATTTAATAGTTACCTAGTTAAAATAATTACAAAATTACCTGTAAAATAAATCCTAACCTAAGTTACAATTAAACCTAACACTATACTATCATTAAATTAATTAAATAAAATACCTATAATTACCTACAATTAAACCTAACACTACACTATCAATACATTAATTAAATACAATATCTACAAATAACTACAATGAAATAAACTAACTAAAGTACAAAAAATAAAAAAGAACTAAGTTACAAAAAATAAAAAAATATTTACAAACATAAGAAAAATATTACAATTTTAAACTAATTACACCTACTCTAAGCCCCCTAATAAAATAACAAAGACCCCCAAAATAAAAAATGCCCTACCCTATTCTAAATTACTAAAGTTCAAAGCTCTTTTACCTTACCAGACCTGAACAGGGCCCTTTGCGGGGCATGCCCCAAGAAGTTCAGCTCTTTTGCCTGTAAAAAAAAACATACAATACCCCCCCCCAACATTACAACCCACCACCCACATACCCCTAATCTAACCCAAACCCCCCTTAAATAAACCTAACACTAAGCCCCTGAAGATCATCCTACCTTGTCTTCACCTCACCAGGTATCACCGATCCGTCCTGGCTCCAAAATCTTCATCCAACCCAAGCGGGGGCTGGCGATCCATCATCCGGTGGCTGAAGAGGTCCAGAAGAGGCTCCAAAGTCTTCATCCTATCCGGGAAGAAGAGGCGATCCGGACCGGCAACCATCTTGATCCAAGCGGCATCTTCTATCTTCATCCGATGACGACCGGCTCCATCCTGAAGACCTCCACCGCGGACCCATCTTCTTCCGGCGACGTCCAACTGAAGAATGACGGTTCCTTTAAGGGACGTCATCCAAGATGGCGTCCCTCGAATTCCGATTGGCTGATAGGATTCTATCAGCCAATCGGAATTAAGGTAGGAATATTCTGATTGGCTGATGGAATCAGCCAATCAGAATCAAGTTCAATCCGATTGGCTGATCCAATCAGCCAATCAGATTGAGCTTGCATTCTATTGGCTGATCGGAACAGCCAATAGAATGCAAGCTCAATCTGATTGGCTGATTGGATCAGCCAATCGGATTGAACTTGATTCTGATTGGCTGATTCCATCAGCCAATCAGAATATTCCTACCTTAATTCTGATTGGCTGATAGAATCCTATCAGCCAATCGGAATTCGAGGGACGCCATCTTGGATGACGTCCTTTAAAGGAAGAAGAAGATGGGTCCGCGGTGGAGGTCTTCAGGATGGAGCCGGTCGTCATCGGATGAAGATAGAAGATGCCGCTTGGATCAAGATGGTTGCCGGTCCAGATCGCCTCTTCTTCCCGGATAGGATGAAGACTTTGGAGCCTCTTCTGGACCTCTTCAGCCACCGGATGATGGATCGCCAGCCCCCGCTTGGGTTGGATGAAGATTTTGGAGCCAGGACGGATCGGTGATACCTGGTGAGGTGAAGACAAGGTAGGATGATCTTCAGGGGCTTAGTGTTAGGTTTATTTAAGGGGGGTTTGGGTTAGATTAGGGGTATGTGGGTGGTGGGTTGTAATGTTGGGGGGGGGGTATTGTATGTTTTTTTTTACAGGCAAAAGAGCTGAACTTCTTGGGGCATGCCCCGCAAAGGGCCCTGTTCAGGGCTGGTAAGGTAAAAGAGCTTTGAACTTTAGTAATTTAGAATAGGGTAGGGCATTTTTTATTTTGGGGGTCTTTGTTATTTTATTAGGGGGCTTAGAGTAGGTGTAATTAGTTTAAAATTGTTGTAATATTTTTCTTATGTTTGTAAATATTTTTTTATTTTTTGTACTTTAGTTAGTTTATTTCATTGTAGTTATTTGTAGATATTGTATTTAATTAATGTATTGATAGTGTAGTGTTAGGTTTAATTGTAGGTAATTATAGGTATTTTATTTAATTAATTTAATGATAGTATAGTGTTAGGTTTAATTGTAACTTAGGTTAGGATTTATTTTATAGGTAATTTTGTAATTATTTTAACTAGGTAACTATTAAATAGTTCTTAACTATTTAATAGCTATTGTACCTGGTTAAAATAATTACAAAGTTGCCTGTAAAATAAATATTAATCCTAAAATAGCTATAATATAATTATAATTTATATTGTAGCTATATTAGGATTTATTTTACAGGTAAGTATTTAGCTTTAAATAGGAATAATTTATTTAATAAGAGTTAATTAATTTCGTTAGATTTAAATTATATTTAATTTAGGGGGGTGTTAGTGTTAGGGTTAGACTTAGCTTTAGGGGTTAATACATTTATTAGAATAGCGGTGAGCTCCAGTCGGCAGATTAGGGGTTAATAATTGAAGTTAGGTGTTGGCGATGTTAGAGAGGGCAGATTAGGGGTTAATACTATTTATTATAGGGTTAGTGAGGCGGATTAGGGGTTAATAACTTTATTATAGTAGCGCTCAGGTCCGCTCGGCAGATTAGGGGTTAATAAGTGTAGGCAGGTGGAGGCGACGTTGTGGGGGGCAGATTAGGGGTTAATAAATATAATATAGGGGTCGGCGATGTTAGGGCAGCATATTAGGGGTACATAGGGATAATGTAAGTAGCGGCGGTTTACGGAGCGGCAGATTAGGGGTTAATAATAATATGCAGTGGTCAGCGATAGCGGGGGCGGCAGATTAGGGGTTAATAAGTGTAAGGTTAGGGGTGTTTAGACTCGGGGTACATGTTAGAGTGTTAGGTGCAGACGTAGGAAGTGTTTCCGCATAGCAAACAATGGGGCTGCGTTAGGAGCTGAACGCGGCTTTTTTGCAGGTGTTAGGTTTTTTTTCAGCTCAAACTGCCCCATTGTTTTCTATGGGGGAATCGTGCACGAGCACGTTTTTGAGGCTGGCCGCTTGCGTAAGCAACTCTGGTATCGAGAGTTGAAGCTGTGTTAAATATGCTCTACGCTCCTTTTTTGGAGCCTAACGCAGCCTTTATGTGGACTCTCAATACCAGAGTTATTTTTATGGTGCGGCCAGAAAAAAGCCGGCGTTAGCTTTTCGGGTCGTTACCGACAAAACTCTAAATCTAGCCATAAGTGTATTAAAATATATGACTTTATTTAGAATTTTATTTATATTACTTTGGTCTTATGATTTTTTTAAGCCCCGCCCACCACATTTCAGTTTTTTGCCGTGGGGGGGGGGGGGGGTTGTGTGTGTGTGGGGGGGGGGGTGTCCCTCTTTTGAATTTTGAAATGTTGGGAGGTATGTATACACACACACACACGCATACATTATATATATATATATATATATATACACATACACACATATATATATATATATATATATACACACACACACACACATACATATACATACACACAGAGAGAAATGCACTCACACATTCATTATATATATACACACACACACACACACATACATACATACATACATACATACATATACACACACAAACACACATACATTATATATATATACACACATACATTATGTATATACACACACACACATATATATACACACACACACACACACATACGTTATATATAAGTTTAAGCATATTAAGCTATAGATAAGTTTAGCAGGTTGTCCGGTTTTGTGAATGTTATGGTGAGTGAGTGGAAATGTGGCTGTTCCTTAAGGAATTACATGTGAATGGCTTTGTTGTAGTACTCCAATAAGTGAAATCTGTATATACATATAAGTTTGTTTTGGAGAAAGGGCAATGAAATATGTTTGTATTAATCTGGTTGATTGATCTGCCCCTTTAAGAAAATAAGAAATAGCACATATTGGCTGGCCAATTGGATACCACCAGGTGCTTTATAAGGAGGAGGTCCTATGATTGAAAGGTATGCCCTGATGAGCCCCTGAAACACGTTACTTTGGGGGTGAAACGTGCGTTGGCACTTGTGTGTGTTTTATCATGGAGAAGAGTAGACTATACTTCATGATATTCTGTGTGAACTACTCTCATTTTTTACTACCTGTTATCATTGGTTTGTAACAGTGTGAGCAACTCTGCATTAAGTTAACAAAGCTGATACACTGCTGTACTCTAAATGGTACATCTGTGGTAAGATTGCACAGCTTGTGATTTGCAGGTCTAGAGGGGTTATCCTGCTGATTGGATGCACCTGTGGAGAGACCAGATGGACTGAGCTCAGCGTGGTGAATGCTGTAACTTTCCTTCTGTATGGCAATTTTGGAACAGAATGGACTGCATGACATAGGATGAATGGTACATCTATGGTAAGACCTATGCTATACCCTATGCATGCACTAAATTACAATCTTTGATGTGGATTATTGCTTTTATAGCACGTTATTGGTACATCTTGGTAAGACCTATGCTATACCCTATGCATGCACTAAATTACAATCTTTGATGTGGATTATTGCTTTTATAGCACGTTATTGGTACATCTTGGTAAGACCTATGCTATACCCTATGCATGCACTAAATTACAATCTTTGATGTGGATTATTGCTTTTATAGCACGTTATTGGTACATCTTGGTAAGACCTATGCTATACCCTATGCATGCACTAAATTACAATCTTTGATGTGGATTATTGCTTTTATAGCACGTTATTGGTACATCTTGGTAAGACCTATGCTATACCCTATGCATGCACTAAATTACAATCTTTGATGTGGATTATTGCTTTTATAGCACGTTATTGGTACATCTTGGTAAGACCTATGCTATACCCTATGCATGCACTAAATTACAATATTTGATGTGGATTATTGCTCCTATACCACGTTATTGGTACATCTTGGTAAGACCTATGCTATACCCTATGCATGCACTAAATTACAATCTTTGATGTGGATTATTGCTTTTATAGCACGTTATTGGTACATCTTGGTAAGACCTATGCTATACCC
Source organism: Bombina bombina (assembly GCF_027579735.1). Lineage (NCBI taxonomy): Eukaryota > Metazoa > Chordata > Amphibia > Anura > Bombinatoridae > Bombina > Bombina bombina. Next base: position 16,518,064 of record NC_069502.1, on the reverse strand, counting down.
TATGCATGCACTAAATTACAATATTTGATGTGGATTATTGCTCCTATAGCACGTTATTGGTACATCTTGGTAAGACCTATGCTATACCCTATGCATGCACTAAATTACAGTCTTTGATGTGGATTATTGCTCCTATAGCACGTTATTGGTACATCTTGGTAAGAAAGCATACAAAGTACTAAGTGTGAGGCGTGGCTCACTACCGGTGTGAATATAAAGTGGAGTGGAACTGATAGCTTGCTATATAAAGTTTGGTACATCTGTGGTAAGATCACCTGTATACTGTATATGCTCACTATGCAATTTGCTGCCTAAGGTACATCTTTTGGTAAGAACGGGTATATAATATCCATTATGAAGATTTCTGCATTTGCAAACAAAATATCCACTGTGAGGCGTTGTTTATTATCTGTGTGAACACATGGTGTAGCAGAATGGCCTGCTTGGTACATGGTAAGATCAGATTTGTATCCCACACACGCCTAAAAGTTGCAATCATTTGCTTAAAAGTATATCCTTTTATTCAAACGGATACATTGTATTCAGTATGAAGATTGCTTTGTCTTGCTAACAGCACGGCCTGTCCAATCAGGTGATTTTTAGAGGCTGACCCCTCCCATTTCTACATTCATCATAGGGAGGAGGTGAATGAACTTTTGTTAGCATTGCATGAACTTTATATTTGCTTGCTTGCTCGTGTATATGTGTATGTTTCTCTGTCTTGTTCCAAACTGTATACATTTACTCTGTGATCACAGGTTATTATAAATTGGATTCATAAGAGGATTATTTCATCTGTATTGTATCCTGCCGTTTAGCATCACAGGCATACATAGCCTTGCTTGAACAGATACAATTCATTTTATGTTTTATTACCTGTACTTTGCTATATGCGACTGATATAGAATATATATATATATATATATATATATATATATATATATATAAATAAATAATCTATCACATATTTATGAAGCTCTGTGGTGTTACTTTACCTCTGCATGTATAAGTGATATATTAGAGCTCTACCCGTTTTGGATTTTATTGCTATCCGATACAGGAAATGGTACTAATTGTGTGATTTAATGATACAGGCTTGTATTATATTGATATGAGATGTAGTTCTGCTTTTAATTTGTATATAGTGGTGTGGTTGCACGTTTCTGCTCTATTTTTGAGATGGCAGGGCATGTTTGTGCAAACTTCTTTTGTAAATGCTATACAAGTTTAATAAATTGTTGAATTCACCTCATGTGTGTGCCGTTTTTATTCCCTTTCTTTTTAGAGGATTATTGTATTCTCTAATATTTTTCTCTCTCCTTTTTAGTAAGATATATATATATATATATATATATATATATATATGTTACACTGTTAGCTATACATATGTATTACTTTCTGCATCAGTATGTATATAACTTATACTGTCAGTAACTAGTGTATTCTTCCTTTAGCACTGACTAATACTTACTATTTGTTATACTGTTAGCTATACATATGTATTACTTTCTGCATCAGTATGTATATAACTTATACTGTCAGTAACTAGTGTATTCTTCCTTTAGCACTAATACTTACTATTTGTTACACTGTTAGCTATACATATGTATTACTTTCTGCATCAGTATGTATATAACTTATACTGTCAGTAACTAGTGTATTCTTCCTTTAGCACTGACTAATACTTACTATTTGTTACACTGTTAGCTATACATATGTATTACTTTCTGCATCAGTATGTATATAACTTATACTGTCAGTAACTAGTGCTGTCTTCCTTTAGCACTGACTAATACTTACTATTTGTTACACTGTTAGCTATACATATGTATTACTTTCTGCATCAGTATGTATATAACTTATACTGTCAGTAACTAGTGTATTCTTCCTTTAGCACTGACTAATACTTACTATTTGTTACACTGTTAGCTATACATATGTATTACTTTCTGCATCAGTATGTATATAACTTATACTGTCAGTAACTAGTGTATTCTTCCTTTAGCACTGACTAATACTATTTGTTACACTGTTAGCTATGCATATGTATTACTTTCTGCATCAGTATGTATATAACTTATACTGTCAGTAACTAGTGTATTCTTCCTTTAGCACTAATACTTACTATTTGTTATACTGTTAGCTATACATATGTATTACTTTCTGCATCAGTATGTATATAACTTATACTGTCAGTAACTAGTGTATTCTTCCTTTAGCACTAATACTTACTATTTGTTATACTGTTAGCTATACATATGTATTACTTTCTGCATCAGTATGTATATAACTTATATACTGTCAGTAACTAGTGTATTCTTCCTTTAGCACTGACTAATACTATTTGTTATACTGTTAGCTATACATATGTATTACTTTCTGCATCAGTATGTATATAACTTATACTGTCAGTAACTAGTGTATTCTTCCTTTAGCACTGACTAATACTATTTGTTATACTGTTAGCTACACATATGTATTACTTTCTGCATCAGTATGTATATAACTTATACTGTCAGTAACTAGTGTATTCTTCCTTTAGCACTGACTAATACTTACTATTTGTTATACTGTTAGCTATACATATGTATTACTTTCTGCATCAGTATGTATATAACTTATACTGTCAGTAACTAGTGTATTCTTCCTTTAGCACTGACTAATACTTACTATTTGTTACACAGTTAGCTATACATATGTATTACTTTCTGCATCAGTATGTATATAACTTATACTGTCAGTAACTAGTGTATTCTTCCTTTAGCACTGACTAATACTTACTATTTGTTACACTGTTATCTATACATATGTATTACTTTCTGCATCAGTATGTATATAACTTATACTGTCAGTAACTAGTGTATTCTTCCTTTAGCACTAATACTTACTATTTGTTACACTGTTAGCTATACATATGTATTACTTTCTGCATCAGTATGTATATAACTTATACTGTCAGTAACTAGTGTATTCTTCCTTTAGCACTGACTAATACTTACTATTTGTTACACTGTTAGCTATACATATGTATTACTTTCTGCATCAGTATGTATATAACTTATACTGTCAGTAACTAATGTATTCTTCCTTTAGCACTGACTAATACTTACTATTTGTTACACTGTTAGCTATACATATGTATTACTTTCTGCATCAGTATGTATATAACTTATATACTGTCAGTAACTAGTGTATTCTTCCTTTAGCACTGACTAATACTTACTATTTGTTATACTGTTAGCTATACATATGTATTACTTTCTGCATCAGTATGTATATAACTTATACTGTCAGTAACTAGTGTATTCTTCCTTTAGCACTGACTAATACTTACTATTTGTTATACTGTTAGCTATACATATGTATTACTTTCTGCATCAGTATGTATATAACTTATACTGTCAGTAACTAGTGTATTCTTCCTTTAGCACTGACTAATACTTACTATTTGTTATACTGTTAGCTATACATATGTATTACTTTCTGCATCAGTATGTATATAACTTATACTGTCAGTAACTAGTGTATTCTTCCTTTAGCACTGACTAATACTTACTATTTGTTACACTGTTAGCTATACATATGTATTACTTTCTGTATCAGTATGTATATAACTTATATACTGTCAGTAACTAGTGTATTCTTCCTTTAGCACTAATACTTACTATTTGTTATACTGTTAGCTATACATATGTATTACTTTCTGCATCAGTATGTATATAACTTATACTGTCAGTAACTAGTGTATTCTTCCTTTAGCACTGACTAATACTATTTGTTACACTGTTAGCTATACATATGTATTACTTTCTGCATCAGTATGTATATAACTTATACTGTCAGTAACTAGTGTATTCTTCCTTTAGCACTGACTAATACTTACTATTTGTTACACTGTTAGCTATACATATGTATTACTTTCTGCATCAGTATGTATATAACTTATACTGTCAGTAACTAGTGCTGTCTTCCTTTAGCACTGACTAATACTTACTATTTGTTACACTGTTAGCTATACATATGTATTACTTTCTGCATCAGTATGTATATAACTTATATACTGTCAGTAACTAGTGTATTCTTCCTTTAGCACTGACTAATACTATTTGTTACACTGTTAGCTATACATATGTATTACTTTCTGCATCAGTATGTATATAACTTATACTGTCAGTAACTGTTGCTGTCTTCCTTTAGCACTGACTAATACTTACTATTTGTTACACTGTTAGCTATACATATGTATTACTTTCTGCATCAGTATGTATATAACTTATACTGTCAGTAACTAGTGTATTCTTCCTTTAGCACTGACTAATACTTACTATTTGTTACACTGTTAGCTATACATATGTATTACTTTCTGTATCAGTATGTATATAACTTATACTGTCAGTAACTTGTGTATTCTTCCTTTAGCACTGACTAATACTTACTATTTGTTACACTGTTAGCTATACATATGTATTACTTTCTGCATCAGTATGTATATAACTTATATACTGTCAGTAACTAGTGTATTCTTCCTTTAGCACTGACTAATACTTACTATTTGTTACACTGTTAGCTATACATATGTATTACTTTCTGCATCAGTATGTATATAACTTATACTGTCAGTAACTAGTGCTGTCTTCCTTTAGCACTGACTAATACTTACTATTTGTTACACTGTTAGCTATACATATGTATTACTTTCTGCATCAGTATGTATATAACTTATACTGTCAGTAACTAGTGTATTCTTCCTTTAGCACTGACTAATACTTACTATTTGTTACACTGTTAGCTATACATATGTATTACTTTCTGTATCAGTATGTATATAACTTATATACTGTCAGTAACTAGTGTATTCTTCCTTTAGCACTGACTAATACTTACTATTTGTTACACTGTTAGCTATACATATGTATTACTTTCTGTATCAGTATGTATATAACTTATATACTGTCAGTAACTAGTGTATTCTTCCTTTAGCACTGACTAATACTTACTATTTGTTATACTGTTAGCTATACATATGTATTACTTTCTGCATCAGTATGTATATAACTTATACTGTCAGTAACTAGTGTATTCTTCCTTTAGCACTGACTAATACTTACTATTTGTTACACTGTTAGCTATACATATGTATTACTTTCTGCATCAGTATGTATATAACTTATACTGTCAGTAACTAGTGCTGTCTTCCTTTAGCACTGACTAATACTTACTATTTGTTACACTGTTAGCTATACATATGTATTACTTTCTGCATCAGTATGTATATAACTTATATACTGTCAGTAACTAGTGTATTCTTCCTTTAGCACTGACTAATACTATTTGTTACACTGTTAGCTATACATATGTATTACTTTCTGCATCAGTATGTATATAACTTATACTGTCAGTAACTAGTGCTGTCTTCCTTTAGCACTGACTAATACTTACTATTTGTTACACTGTTAGCTATACATATGTATTACTTTCTGCATCAGTATGTATATAACTTATACTGTCAGTAACTAGTGTATTCTTCCTTTAGCACTGACTAATACTTACTATTTGTTACACTGTTAGCTATACATATGTATTACTTTCTGCATCAGTATGTATATAACTTATACTGTCAGTAACTAGTGTATTCTTCCTTTAGCACTGACTAATACTTACTATTTGTTACACTGTTAGCTATACATATGTATTACTTTCTGCATCAGTATGTATATAACTTATATACTGTCAGTAACTAGTGTATTCTTCCTTTAGCACTGACTAATACTTACTATTTGTTACACTGTTAGCTATACATATGTATTACTTTCTGCATCAGTATGTATATAACTTATACTGTCAGTAACTAGTGCTGTCTTCCTTTAGCACTGACTAATACTTACTATTTGTTACACTGTTAGCTATACATATGTATTACTTTCTGCATCAGTATGTATATAACTTATACTGTCAGTAACTAGTGTATTCTTCCTTTAGCACTGACTAATACTTACTATTTGTTACACTGTTAGCTATACATATGTATTACTTTCTGTATCAGTATGTATATAACTTATATACTGTCAGTAACTAGTGTATTCTTCCTTTAGCACTGACTAATACTTACTATTTGTTACACTGTTAGCTATACATATGTATTACTTTCTGCATCAGTATGTATATAACTTATACTGTCAGTAACTAGTGTATTCTTCCTTTAGCACTGCCTTAATACTTACTATTTGTTATACTGTTAGCTATACATATGTATTACTTTCTGCATCAGTATGTATATAACTTATACTGTCAGTAACTAGTGCTGTCTTCCTTTAGCACTGACTAATACTTACTATTTGTTACACTGTTAGCTATACATATGTATTACTTTCTGCATCAGTATGTATATAACTTATACTGTCAGTAACTAGTGTATTCTTCCTTTAGCACTGACTAATACTTACTATTTGTTATACTGTTAGCTATACATATGTATTACTTTCTGCATCAGTATGTATATAACTTATACTGTCAGTAACTAGTGCTATTCTTCCTTTAGCACTGACTAATACTTACTATTTGTTACTACTGTTAGCTATACATATGTATTACTTTCTGCATCAGTATGTATATAACTTATACTGTCAGTAACTAGTGTATTCTTCCTTTAGCACTGACTAATACTTACTATTTGTTACACTGTTAGCTATACATATGTATTACTTTCTGCATCAGTATGTATATAACTTATACTGTCAGTAACTAGTGTATTCTTCCTTTAGCACTGACTAATACTTACTATTTGTTACACTGTTAGCTATACATATGTATTACTTTCTGCATCAGTATGTATATAACTTATACTGTCAGTAACTAGTGTATTCTTCCTTTAGCACTGACTAATACTTACTATTTGTTACACTGTTAGCTATACATATGTATTACTTTCTGCATCAGTATGTATATAACTTATACTGTCAGTAACTAGTGTATTCTTCCTTTAGCACTGACTAATACTATTTGTTATACTGTTAGCTATACATATGTATTACTTTCTGCATCAGTATGTATATAACTTATACTGTCAGTAACTAGTGTATTCTTCCTTTAGCACTGACTAATACTTACTATTTGTTACACTGTTAGCTATACATATGTATTACTTTCTGCATCAGTATGTATATAACTTATACTGTCAGTAACTAGTGTATTCTTCCTTTAGCACTGACTAATACTTACTATTTGTTACACTGTTAGCTATACATATGTATTACTTTCTGCATCAGTATGTATATAACTTATACTGTCAGTAACTAGTGTATTCTTCCTTTAGCACTGACTAATACTTACTATTTGTTACACTGTTAGCTATACATATGTATTACTTTCTGTATCAGTATGTATATAACTTATACTGTCAGTAACTAGTGTATTCTTCCTTTAGCACTGACTAATACTTACTATTTGTTATACTGTTAGCTATACATATGTATTACTTTCTGCATCAGTATGTATATAACTTATACTGTCAGTAACTAGTGTATTCTTCCTTTAGCACTGACTAATACTTACTATTTGTTACACTGTTAGCTATACATATGTATTACTTTCTGCATCAGTATGTATATAACTTATACTGTCAGTAACTAGTGTATTCTTCCTTTAGCACTGACTAATACTTACTATTTGTTACACTGTTAGCTATACATATGTATTACTTTCTGCATCAGTATGTATATAACTTATACTGTCAGTAACTAGTGTATTCTTCCTTTAGCACTGACTAATACTTACTATTTGTTATACTGTTAGCTATACATATGTATTACTTTCTGCATCAGTATATATATAACTTATACTGTCAGTAACTAGTGTATTCTTCCTTTAGCACTGACTAATACTTACTATTTGTTACACTGTTAGCTATACATATGTATTACTTTCTGCATCAGTATGTATATAACTTATACTGTCAGTAACTAGTGTATTCTTCCTTTAGCACTGACTAATACTACTATTTGTTATACTGTTAGCTATACATATGTATTACTTTCTGCATCAGTATGTATATAACTTATACTGTCAGTAACTAGTGTATTCTTCCTTTAGCACTGACTAATACTTACTATTTGTTATACTGTTAGCTATACATATGTATTACTTTCTGCATCAGTATGTATATAACTTATACTGTCAGTAACTAATGTATTCTTCCTTTAGCACTGACTAATACTTACTATTTGTTACACTGTTAGCTATACATATGTATTACTTTCTGCATCAGTATGTATATAACTTATACTGTCAGTAACTAGTGTATTCTTCCTTTAGCACTGACTAATACTACTATTTGTTACACTGTTAGCTATACATATGTATTACTTTCTGCATCAGTATGTATATAACTTATACTGTCAGTAACTAGTGTATTCTTCCTTTAGCACTGACTAATACTTACTATTTGTTACACTGTTAGCTATACATATGTATTACTTTCTGCATCAGTATGTATATAACTTATACTGTCAGTAACTAGTGTATTCTTCCTTTAGCACTGACTAATACTTACTATTTGTTACACTGTTAGCTATACATATGTATTACTTTCTGCATCAGTATGTATATAACTTATACTGTCAGTAACTAGTGCTGTCTTCCTTTAGCACTGACTAATACTTACTATTTGTTATACTGTTAGCTATACATATGTATTACTTTCTGCATCAGTATGTATATAACTTATACTGTCAGTAACTAGTGTATTCTTCCTTTAGCACTGACTAATACTTACTATTTGTTACACTGTTAGCTATACATATGTATTACTTTCTGCATCAGTATGTATATAACTTATACTGTCAGTAACTAGTGTATTCTTCCTTTAGCACTGACTAATACTTACTATTTGTTATACTGTTAGCTATACATATGTATTACTTTCTGCATCAGTATGTATATAACTTATACTGTCAGTAACTAGTGCTATTCTTCCTTTAGCACTGACTAATACTTACTATTTGTTACACTGTTAGCTATACATATGTATTACTTTCTGCATCAGTATGTATATAACTTATACTGTCAGTAACTAGTGTATTCTTCCTTTAGCACTGAATACTTACTATTTGTTACACTGTTAGCTATACATATGTATTACTTTCTGTATCAGTATGTATATAACTTATACTGTCAGTAACTAGTGTATTCTTCCTTTAGCACTGACTAATACTTACTATTTGTTATACTGTTAGCTATACATATGTATTACTTTCTGCATCAGTATGTATATAACTTATACTGTCAGTAACTAGTGTATTCTTCCTTTAGCACTAATACTTACTATTTGTTACACTGTTAGCTATACATATGTATTACTTTCTGCATCAGTATGTATATAACTTATATACTGTCAGTAACTAGTGTATTCTTCCTTTAGCACTGACTAATACTTACTATTTGTTACACTGTTAGCTATACATATGTATTACTTTCTGCATCAGTATGTATATAACTTATACTGTCAGTAACTAGTGTATTCTTCCTTTAGCACTGACTAATACTTACTATTTGTTACACTGTTATCTATACATATGTATTACTTTCTGCATCAGTATGTATATAACTTATACTGTCAGTAACTAGTGTATTCTTCCTTTAGCACTGACTAATACTTACTATTTGTTACACTGTTAGCTATACATATGTATTACTTTCTGCATCAGTATGTATATAACTTATACTGTCAGTAACTAGTGTATTCTTCCTTTAGCACTGACTAATACTTACTATTTGTTATACTGTTAGCTATACATATGTATTACTTTCTGCATCAGTATGTATATAACTTATACTGTCAGTAACTAGTGTATTCTTCCTTTAGCACTGACTAATACTTACTATTTGTTACACTGTTAGCTATACATATGTATTACTTTCTGCATCAGTATGTATATAACTTATACTGTCAGTAACTAGTGTATTCTTCCTTTAGCACTGAAACTTACTATTTGTTACACTGTTAGCTATACATATGTATTACTTTCTGCATCAGTATGTATATAACTTATACTGTCAGTAACTAGTGTATTCTTCCTTTAGCACTGACTAATACTTACTATTTGTTATACTGTTAGCTATACATATGTATTACTTTCTGCATCAGTATGTATATAACTTATATACTGTCAGTAACTAGTGTATTCTTCCTTTAGCACTGACTAATACTTACTATTTGTTACACTGTTAGCTATACATATGTATTATTTTCTGCATCAGTATGTATATAACTTATACTGTCAGTAACTAGTGTATTCTTCCTTTAGCACTGACTAATACTTACTATTTGTTATACTGTTAGCTATACATATGTATTACTTTCTGCATCAGTATGTATATAACTTATACTGTCAGTAACTAGTGTATTCTTCCTTTAGCACTGACTAATACTTACTATTTGTTATACTGTTAGCTATACATATGTATTACTTTCTGCATCAGTATGTATATAACTTATACTGTCAGTAACTAGTGTATTCTTCCTTTAGCACTGACTAATACTTACTATTTGTTATACTGTTAGCTATACATATGTATTACTTTCTGCATCAGTATGTATATAACTTATACTGTCAGTAACTAGTGTATTCTTCCTTTAGCACTGACTAATACTTACTATTTGTTACACTGTTAGCTATACATATGTATTACTTTCTGCATCAGTATGTATATAACTTATACTGTCAGTAACTAGTGTATTCTTCCTTTAGCACTGACTAATACTTACTATTTGTTACACTGTTAGCTATACATATGTATTACTTTCTGCATCAGTATGTATATAACTTATACTGTCAGTAACTAGTGCTGTCTTCCTTTAGCACTGACTAATACTTACTATTTGTTATACTGTTAGCTATACATATGTATTACTTTCTGCATCAGTATGTATATAACTTATACTGTCAGTAACTAGTGTATTCTTCCTTTAGCACTGACTAATACTATTTGTTATACTGTTAGCTATACATATGTATTACTTTCTGTATCAGTATGTATATAACTTATATACTGTCAGTAACTAGTGTATTCTTCCTTTAGCACTGACTAATACTATTTGTTACACTGTTAGCTATACATATGTATTACTTTCTGCATCAGTATGTATATAACTTATACTGTCAGTAACTAGTGTATTCTTCCTTTAGCACTAATACTTACTATTTGTTACACTGTTAGCTATACATATGTATTACTTTCTGCATCAGTATGTATATAACTTATACTGTCAGTAACTAGTGCTTTCTTCCTTTAGCACTGACTAATACTTACTATTTGTTACACTGTTAGCTATACATATGTATTACTTTCTGCATCAGTATGTATATAACTTATACTGTCAGTAACTAGTGCTGTCTTCCTTTAGCACTGACTAATACTTACTATTTGTTATACTGTTAGCTATACATATGTATTACTTTCTGCATCAGTATGTATATAACTTATACTGTCAGTAACTAGTGTATTCTTCCTTTAGCACTAATACTTACTATTTGTTACACTGTTAGCTATACATATGTATTACTTTCTGCATCAGTATGTATATAACTTATACTGTCAGTAACTAGTGTATTCTTCCTTTAGCACTGACTAATACTTACTATTTGTTATACTGTTAGCTATACATATGTATTACTTTCTGCATCAGTATGTATATAACTTATACTGTCAGTAACTAGTGTATTCTTCCTTTAGTACTGCCTTAATACTTACTATTTGTTACACTGTTAGCTATACATATGTATTACTTTCTGCATCAGTATGTATATAACTTATATACTGTCAGTAACTAGTGCTGTCTTCCTTTAGCACTGACTAATACTTACTATTTGTTATACTGTTAGCTATACATATGTATTACTTTCTGTATCAGTATGTATATAACTTATATACTGTCAGTAACTAGTGTATTCTTCCTTTAGCACTAATACTTACTATTTGTTACACTGTTAGCTATACATATGTATTACTTTCTGCATCAGTATGTATATAACTTATGCTGTCAGTAACTAGTGTATTCTTCCTTTAGCACTGCCTTAATACTTACTATTTGTTACACTGTTAGCTATACATATGTATTACTTTCTGCATCAGTATGTATATAACTTATACTGTCAGTAACTAGTGCTGTCTTCCTTTAGCACTGACTAATACTTACTATTTGTTATACTGTTAGCTATACATATGTATTACTTTCTGTATCAGTATGTATATAACTTATATACTGTCAGTAACTAGTGTATTCTTCCTTTAGCACTAATACTTACTATTTGTTACACTGTTAGCTATACATATGTATTACTTTCTGCATCAGTATGTATATAACTTATACTGTCAGTAACTAGTGTATTCTTCCTTTAGCACTAATACTTACTACTTGTTACACTGTTAGCTATACATATGTATTACTTTCTGCATCAGTATGTATATAACTTATACTGTCAGTAACTAGTGTATTCTTCCTTTAGCACTAATACTTACTATTTGTTACACTGTTAGCTATACATATGTATTACTTTCTGCATCAGTATGTATATAACTTATACTGTCAGTAACTAGTGTATTCTTCCTTTAGCACTGACTAATACTATTTGTTACTCTGTTAGCTATACATATGTATTACTTTCTGTATCAGTATGTATATAACTTATACTGTCAGTAACTAGTGTATTCTTCCTTTAGCACTGACTAATACTTACTATTTGTTATACTGTTAGCTATACATATGTATTACTTTCTGCATCAGTATGTATATAACTTATACTGTCAGTAACTAGTGTATTCTTCCTTTAGCACTAACTAATACTTACTATTTGTTACACTGTTAGCTATACATATGTATTACTTTCTGCATCAGTATGTATATAACTTATACTGTCAGTAACTAGTGTATTCTTCCTTTAGCACTGACTAATACTATTTGTTACACTGTTAGCTATACATATGTATTACTTTCTGCATCAGTATGTATATAACTTATACTGTCAGTAACTAGTGTATTCTTCCTTTAGCACTGACTAATACTTACTATTTGTTATACTGTTAGCTATACATATGTATTACTTTCTGCATCAGTATATATATAACTTATACTGTCAGTAACTAGTGTATTCTTCCTTTAGCACTGACTAATACTTACTATTTGTTACACTGTTAGCTATACATATGTATTACTTTCTGCATCAGTATGTATATAACTTATGCTGTCAGTAACTAGTGTATTCTTCCTTTAGCACTGACTAATACTTACTATTTGTTACACTGTTAGCTATACATATGTATTACTTTCTGTATCAGTATGTATATAACTTATATACTGTCAGTAACTAGTGTATTCTTCCTTTAGCACTGACTAATACTATTTGTTACACTGTTAGCTATACATATGTATTACTTTCTGCATCAGTATGTATATAACTTATACTGTCAGTAACTAGTGTATTCTTCCTTTAGCACTGACTAATACTTACTATTTGTTACACTGTTAGCTATACATATGTATTTCTTTCTGCATCAGTATGTATATAACTTATACTGTCAGTAACTAGTGTATTCTTCCTTTAGCACTGACTAATACTTACTATTTGTTACACTGTTAGCTATACATATGTATTACTTTCTGCATCAGTATGTATATAACTTATACTGTCAGTAACTAGTGTATTCTTCCTTTAGCACTGACTAATACTTACTATTTGTTACACTGTTAGCTATACATATGTATTACTTTCTGCATCAGTATGTATATAACTTATACTGTCAGTAACTAGTGTATTCTTCCTTTAGCACAGCGTTAATACTTACTATTTGTTACACTGTTAGCTATACATATGTATTACTTTCTGCATCAGTATGTATATAACTTATACTGTCAGTAACTAGTGTATTCTTCCTTTAGCACTAATACTTACTATTTGTTACACTGTTAGCTATACATATGTATTACTTTCTGCATCAGTATGTATATAACTTATATACTGTCAGTAACTAGTGTATTCTTCCTTTAGCACTAATACTTACTATTTGTTACACTGTTAGCTATACATATGTATTACTTTCTGCATCAGTATGTATATAACTTATACTGTCAGTAACTAGTGTATTCTTCCTTTAGCACTGACTAATACTTACTATTTGTTACACTGTTAGCTATACATATGTATTACTTTCTGCATCAGTATGTATATAACTTATACTGTCAGTAACTAGTGTATTCTTCCTTTAGCACTAATACTTACTATTTGTTACACTGTTAGCTATACATATGTATTACTTTCTGCATCAGTATGTATATAACTTATACTGTCAGTAACTAGTGTATTCTTCCTTTAGCACTGACTAATACTATTTGTTACACTGTTAGCTATACATATGTATTACTTTCTGCATCAGTATGTATATAACTTATACTGTCAGTAACTAGTGTATTCTTCCTTTAGCACTGACTAATACTATTTGTTACACTGTTAGCTATACATATGTATTACTTTCTGCATCAGTATGTATATAACTTATACTGTCAGTAACTAGTGTATTCTTCCTTTAGCACTGACTAATACTATTTGTTACACTGTTAGCTATACATATGTATTACTTTCTGCATCAGTATGTATATAACTTATACTGTCAGTAACTAGTGTATTCTTCCTTTAGCACTGACTAATACTTACTATTTGTTATACTGTTAGCTATACATATGTATTACTTTCTGCATCAGTATGTATATAACTTATACTGTCAGTAACTAGTGCTGTCTTCCTTTAGCACTGACTAATACTTACTATTTGTTATACTGTTAGCTATACATATGTATTACTTTCTGCATCAGTATGTATATAACTTATACTGTCAGTAACTAGTGTATTCTTCCTTTAGCACTGACTACTACTTACTATTTGTTACACTGTTAGCTATACATATGTATTACTTTCTGCATCAGTATGTATATAACTTATACTGTCAGTAACTAGTGTATTCTTCCTTTAGCACTGACTAATACTTACTATTTGTTATACTGTTAGCTATACATATGTATTACTTTCTGCATCAGTATGTATATAACTTATACTGTCAGTAACTAGTGTATTCTTCCTTTAGCACTGACTAATACTTACTATTTGTTACACTGTTAGCTATACATATGTATTACTTTCTGCATCAGTATGTATATAACTTATACTGTCAGTAACTAGTGTATTCTTCCTTTAGCACTGACTAATACTTACTATTTGTTACACTGTTAGCTATACATATGTATTACTTTCTGCATCAGTATGTATATAACTTATACTGTCAGTAACTAGTGTATTCTTCCTTTAGCACTGACTAATACTTACTATTTGTTATACTGTTAGCTATACATATGTATTACTTTCTGCATCAGTATGTATATAACTTATACTGTCAGTAACTAGTGTATTCTTCCTTTAGTACTGCCTTAATACTTACTATTTGTTACACTGTTAGCTATACATATGTATTACTTTCTGCATCAGTATGTATATAACTTATACTGTCAGTAACTAGTGTATTCTTCCTTTAGCACTGACTAATACTTACTATTTGTTACACAGTTAGCTATACATATGTATTACTTTCTGCATCAGTATGTATATAACTTATACTGTCAGTAACTAGTGTATTCTTCCTTTAGCACTAATACTTACTATTTGTTACACTGTTAGCTATACATATGTATTACTTTCTGCATCAGTATGTATATAACTTATACTGTCAGTAACTAGTGTATTCTTCCTTTAGCACTGACTAATACTATTTGTTACACTGTTAGCTATACATATGTATTACTTTCTGCATCAGTATGTATATAACTTATACTGTCAGTAACTAGTGTATTCTTCCTTTAGCACTAATACTTACTATTTGTTACACTGTTAGCTATACATATGTATTACTTTCTGCATCAGTATGTATATAACTTATACTGTCAGTAACTAGTGTATTCTTCCTTTAGCACTGACTAATACTTACTATTTGTTATACTGTTAGCTATACATATGTATTACTTTCTGCATCAGTATGTATATAACTTATACTGTCAGTAACTAGTGTATTCTTCCTTTAGCACTGACTAATACTTACTATTTGTTATACTGTTAGCTATACATATGTATTACTTTCTGTATCAGTATGTATATAACTTATACTGTCAGTAACTAGTGTATTCTTCCTTTAGCACTGACTAATACTTACTATTTGTTATACTGTTAGCTATACATATGTATTACTTTCTGCATCAGTATGTATATAACTTATACTGTCAGTAACTAGTGTATTCTTCCTTTAGCACTGACTAATACTTACTATTTGTTACACTGTTAGCTATACATATGTATTACTTTCTGCATCAGTATGTATATAACTTATACTGTCAGTAACTAGTGTATTCTTCCTTTAGCACTGACTAATACTTACTATTTGTTATACTGTTAGCTATACATATGTATTACTTTCTGTATCAGTATGTATATAACTTATATACTGTCAGTAACTAGTGTATTCTTCCTTTAGCACTGACTAATACTATTTGTTACACTGTTAGCTATACATATGTATTACTTTCTGCATCAGTATGTATATAACTTATACTGTCAGTAACTAGTGTATTCTTCCTTTAGCACTGACTAATACTTACTATTTGTTACACTGTTAGCTATACATATGTATTACTTTCTGCATCAGTATGTATATAACTTATACTGTCAGTAACTAGTGTATTCTTCCTTTAGCACTGACTAATACTTACTATTTGTTATACTGTTAGCTATACATATGTATTACTTTCTGCATCAGTATGTATATAACTTATATACTGTCAGTAACTAGTGTATTCTTCCTTTAGCACTGACTACTACTTACTATTTGTTACACTGTTAGCTATACATATGTATTACTTTCTGTATCAGTATGTATATAACTTATACTGTCAGTAACTAGTGTATTCTTCCTTTAGCACTGACTAATACTTACTATTTGTTACACTGTTAGCTATACATATGTATTACTTTCTGCATCAGTATGTATATAACTTATACTGTCAGTAACTAGTGTATTCTTCCTTTAGCACTGACTAATACTATTTGTTATACTGTTAGCTATACATATGTATTACTTTCTGCATCAGTATGTATATAACTTATACTGTCAGTAACTAGTGTATTCTTCCTTTAGCACTAATACTTACTATTTGTTACACTGTTAGCTATACATATGTATTACTTTCTGCATCAGTATGTATATAACTTATACTGTCAGTAACTAGTGTATTCTTCCTTTAGCACTGACTAATACTTACTATTTGTTACACTGTTAGCTATACATATGTATTACTTTCTGCATCAGTATGTATATAACTTATACTGTCAGTAACTAGTGTATTCTTCCTTTAGCACTGACTAATACTTACTATTTGTTATACTGTTAGCTATACATATGTATTACTTTCTGCATCAGTATGTATATAACTTATATACTGTCAGTAACTAGTGTATTCTTCCTTTAGCACTGACTACTACTTACTATTTGTTACACTGTTAGCTATACATATGTATTACTTTCTGTATCAGTATGTATATAACTTATACTGTCAGTAACTAGTGTATTCTTCCTTTAGCACTGACTAATACTTACTATTTGTTACACTGTTAGCTATACATATGTATTACTTTCTGCATCAGTATGTATATAACTTATACTGTCAGTAACTAGTGTATTCTTCCTTTAGCACTGACTAATACTATTTGTTATACTGTTAGCTATACATATGTATTACTTTCTGCATCAGTATGTATATAACTTATACTGTCAGTAACTAGTGTATTCTTCCTTTAGCACTAATACTTACTATTTGTTACACTGTTAGCTATACATATGTATTACTTTCTGCATCAGTATGTATATAACTTATACTGTCAGTAACTAGTGTATTCTTCCTTTAGCACTAATACTTACTATTTGTTACACTGTTAGCTATACATATGTAAGATAGAAAAAAAGGGCGGCTACTGAACTACTGAAAAAAGTAAGTTTATTCCATATAAAATATAGATAGACAAAAAGCAAAAAAAGATATAAGACACAACATACCAAGGAGGGAACAGCAGACTTTCATGTTTCGCAAACACTTGCGCTTAATCATAGTAGCTGAATACAAGCAAGATCAGCTGTGATACTTAAAGGGACGGCACACCAATCAGAGGACTCTGTTTAGCAATTATATGAAAAAACAGGTGTCACATCAGTATAGAACTTAAAAGTTTGCTGTGTCAGTAAGCGCCACAGGTCAGAAAATATTAAAAACATAATTGATATACTTGAGAAGGGATGGAATCTGGCATTTAAACACTGTGTGATGGAGACTCAATGATATTAAATTATATTATATTATATAGTGATTCACAGTATACAGTGTGTAACCCCTGCACTGCTGGCACCTACTGACTGCAGCACATCCCTACATGTGTGTGTAACCCCTGCACTGCTGGCACCTACTGACTGCAGCACATCCCTACATGTGTACATAACCCCTGCAGTGCTGGCACCTACTGACTGCAGCACATCCCTACATGTGTACATAACCCCTGCAGTGCTGGCACCTACTGACTGCAGCACATCCCTACATGTGTACATAACCCCTGCAGTGCTGGCACCTACTGACTGCAGCACATCCCTACATGTGTGTGTAACCCCTGCACTGCTGGCACCTACTGACTGCAGCACATCCCTACATGTGTGTGTAACCCCTGCACTGCTGGCACCTACTGACTGCAGCACATCCCTACATGTGTGTGTAACCCCTGCACTGCTGGCACCTACTGACTGCAGCACATCCCTACATGTGTACATAACCCCTGCAGTGCTGGCACCTACTGACTGCAGCACATCCCTACATGTGTACGTAACCCCTGCACTGCTGGCACCTACTGACTGCAGCACATCCCTACATGTGTGTGTAACCCCTGCACTGCTGGCACCTACTGACTGCAGCACATCCCTACATGTGTGTGTAACCCCTGCACTGCTGGCACCTACTGACTGCAGCACATCCCTACATGTGTACATAACCCCTGCAGTGCTGGCACCTACTGACTGCAGCACATCCCTACATGTGTACATAACCCCTGCAGTGCTGGCACCTACTGACTGCAGCACATCCCTACATGTGTACATAACCCCTGCAGTGCTGGCACCTACTGACTGCAGCACATCCCTACATGTGTACGTAACCCCTGCACTGCTGGCACCTACTGACTGCAGCACATCCCTACATGTGTACGTAACCCCTACACTGCTGGCACCTACTGACTGCAGCACATCCCTACATGTGTGTGTAACCCCTGCACTGCTGGCACCTACTGACTGCAGCACATCCCTACATGTGTGTGTAACCCCTGCACTGCTGGCACCTACTGACTGCAGCACATCCCTACTTGTGTACGTAACCCCTGCACTGCTGGCACCTACTGACTGCAGCACATCCCTACATGTCTACGTAACCCCTGCACTGCTGGCACCTACTGACTGCAGCACATCCCTACATGTGTACGTAACCCCTGCACTGCTAGCACCTACTGACTGCAGCACATCCCTACATGTGTGTGTAACCCCTGCACTGCTGGCACCTACTGACTACAGCACATCCCTACATGTGTACGTAACCCCTGCACTGCTGGCACCTGACTGCAGCACATCCCTACATGTGTGTGTAACCCCTGCACTGCTGGCACCTACTGACTGCAGCACATCCCTACATGTGTACGTAACCCCTGCACTGCTGGCACCTACTGACTACAGCACATCCCTACATGTGTACGTAACCCCTGCAGTGCTGGCACCTACTGACTGCAGCACATCCCTACATGTGTACGTAACCCCTGCACTGCTGGCACCTACTGACTGCAGCAGATCCCTACATGTGTGTGTAACCCCTGCACTGCCGACACCTACTGACTGCAGCACATCCCTACATGTGTGTGTAACCCCTGCACTGCTGGCACCTACTGACTGCAGACGTGTGTGTAACCCCTGCACTGCCGACACCTACTGACTGCAGCACATCCCTACATGTGTGTAACCCCTGCACTGATGGCACCTACTGACTGCAGCACATCCCTACATGTGTACGTAACCCCTGCACTGCTGGCACCTACTGACTGCAGCACATCCCTACATGTGTACATAACCCCTGCACTGCTGGCACTTACTGACTGCAGCACATCCCTACATGGGGTTACGTACACATGTAGGGATGTGCTGCAGTCAGTAGGTGCCAGCAGTGCAGGGGTTACGTACACATGTAGGGATGTGCTGCAGTCAGTAGGTGCCAGCAGTGCAGAGGTTACACACACACATGTAGGGATGTGCTGCAGTCAGTAGGTGCCAGCAGTGCAGGGGTTACGTACACATGTAGGGATGTGCTGCAGTCAGTAGGTGCCAGCAGTGCAGGGGTTACACACACATGTAGGGATGTGCTGTAGTCAGTCGGTGCCTGCAGTGCAGGGGTTACGTACACATGTAGGGATGTGCTGCAGTCAGTAGGTGCCAGCAGTGCAGGGGTTACACACACATGTAGGGATGTGCTGTAGTCAGTAGGTGCCAGCAGTGCAGAGGTTACACACACACATGTAGGGATGTGCTGCAGTCAGTAGGTGCCAGCAGTGCAGGGGTTACACACACACATGTAGGGATGTGCTGCAGTCAGTAGGTGCCAGCAGTGCAGGGGTTACGTACACATGTAGGGATGTGCTGTAGTCAGTAGGTGCCAGCAGTGCAGGGGTTACGTACACATGTAGGGATGTGCTGCAGTCAGTAGGTGCCAGCAGTGCAGGGGTTACACACACATGTAGGGATGTGCTGCAGTCAGTAGGTGCCAGCAGTGCAGGGGTTACGTACACATGTAGGGATGTGCTGTAGTCAGTAGGTGCCAGCAGTGCAGGGGTTACACACATGTAGGGATGTGCTGCAGTCAGTAGGTGTCGGCAGTGCAGGGGTTACACACACATGTAGGGATGTGCTGCAGTCAGTAGGTGCCAGCAGTGCAGGGGTTACACACACATGTAGGGATGTGCTGCAGTCAGTAGGTGCCAGCAGTGCAGGGGTTACGTACACATGTAGGGATGTGCTGCAGTCAGTAGGTGCCAGCAGTGCAGGGGTTACGTACACATGTAGGGATGTGCTGCAGTCAGTAGGTGTCGGCAGTGCAGGGGTTACACACACGTCTGCAGTAAGTAGGTGCCAGCAGTGCAGGGTTTACGTACACATGTAGGGATGTGCTGCAGTCAGTAGGTGCCAGCACTGCAGGGGTTACGTACACATGTAGGGATGTGCTGTAGTCAGTAGCAGGGGTTACACACACGTCTGCAGTCAATAGGTGCCAGCAGTGCAGGGGTTACGTACACATGTAGGGATGTGCTGTAGTCAGTAGGTGCCTGCAGTGCAGGGGTTACACACACATGTAGGGATGTGCTGCAGTCAGTAGGTGCCAGCAGTGCAGGGGTTACACACACATGTAGGGATGTGCTGCAGTCAGTAGGTGCCAGCAGTGCAGGGGTTACACACACATGTAGGGATGTGCTGCAGTCAGTAGGTGCCAGCAGTGCAGGGGTTACACACACATGTAGGGATGTGCTGCAGTCAGTAGGTGCCAGCAGTGTAGGGGTTACGTACACATGTAGGGATGTGCTGTAGTCAGTAGGTGCCAGCAGTGCAGGGGTTACACACACATGTAGGGATGTGCTGCAGTCAGTAGGTGCCAGCAGTGCAGGGGTTACACACACATGTAGGGATGTGCTGCAGTCAGTAGGTGCCAGCAGTGCAGGGGTTACACACACATGTAGGGATGTGCTGCAGTCAGTAGGTGCCAGCAGTGCAGGGGTTACACACACATGTAGGGATGTGCTGCAGTCAGTAGGTGCCAGCAGTGCAGGGGTTACGCACACATGTAGGGATGTGCTGCAGTCAGTAGGTGCCAGCAGTGCAGGGGTTACACACACATGTAGGGATGTGCTGCAGTCAGTAGGTGCCAGCAGTGCAGGGGTTACACACACATGTAGGGATGTGCTGAAGTCAGTAGGTGCCAGCAGTGCAGGGGTTACACACACATGTAGGGATGTGCTGCAGTCAGTAGGTGCCAGCAGTGCAGGGGTTACACACACATGTAGGGATGTGCTGCAGTCAGTAGGTGCCAGCAGTGCAGGGGTTACGTACACATACAGGGATGTTCTGCAGTCAGTAGGTGCCAGCAGTGCAGGGGTTACGTACACATGTAGGGATGTGCTGCAGTCAGTAGGTACCAGCAGTGCAGGGGTTACGTACACATGTAGGGATGTGCTGCAGTCAGTAGGTGCCAGCAGTGCAGGGGTTACGTACACATGTAGGGATGTGCTGCAGTCAGTAGGTACCAGCAGTTCAGGGGTTACGTACACATGTAGGGATGTGCTGCAGTCAGTAGGTGCCAGCAGTAGGGTTGCCACCCGTCCCTTAAAATACAGAACACTTATAAGTTACACATGCTGCAGGGTGTGCAGGGAGCAATATGAATAGTGCTGTCCAGAAACACAATACATGTTCCTGCCTGCACACCCTGGACATGTGTAACTCATAAGTGTGCAGGAAAACATGGCTGAAGTGGCAACCCTAGCCAGCGGTGCATGGGTTACGTACACATGTAGGGATGTTCTGCAGTCAGTAGGTGCCAGCAGTGCAGGGGTTATGTACACATGTAGGGATGTGCTGCAGTCAGTAGGTGCCAGCATTGCAGGGGTTACGTACACATGTAGGGATGTGCTGCAGTCAGTAGGTGCCAGCATTGCAGGGGTTACGTACACATGTAGGGATGTGCTGCAGTCAGTAGATGCCAGCAGTGCAGGGGTTACGTACACATGTAGGGATGTGCTGCAGTCAGTAGGTGCCAGCAGTGCAGGGGTTACGTACACACATGTAGGGATGTGCTGTAGTCAGTAGGTGCCAGCAGTGCAGAGGTTATGTACACATGTAGGGATGTGCTGTAGTCAGTAGGTGCCAGCAGTGCAGGGGTTATGTACACATGTAGGGATGTGCTGCAGTCAGTAGGTGCCAGCAGTGCAGGGGTTACACACACATGTAGGGATGTGCTGCAGTCAGTAGGTGCCAGCACTGCAGGGGTTGCACACACATGTAGGGATGTGCTGCAGTCAGTAGGTGCCAGCAGTGCAGGGGTTACGTACACATGTAGGGATGTGCTGCAGTCAGTAGGTGCCAGCAGTGCAGGGGTTACACACACATGTAGGGATGTGCTGCAGTCAGTAGGTGCCAGCAGTGCAGGGGTTACGTACACATGTAGGGATGTGCTGAAGTCAGTAGGTGCCAGCAGTGCAGGGGTTACGTACACATGTAGGGATGTGCTGCAGTCAGTAGGTGCCAGCAGTGCAGGGGTTACGTACACATGTAGGGATGTGCTGCAGTCAGTAGGTGCCAGCAGTGCAGGGGTTACACACACATGTAGGGATGTGCTGAAGTCAGTAGGTGCCAGCAGTGCAGGGGTTACACACACATGTAGGGATGTGCTGCAGTCAGTAGGTACCAGCAGTGCAGGGGTTACACACACATGTAGGGATGTGCTGCAGTCAGTAGGTGCCAGCAGTGCAGGGGTTACACACACATGTAGGGATGTGCTGCAGTCAGTAGGTGCCAGCAGTGCAGGGGTTACGTACACATGTAGGGATGTTCTGCAGTCAGTAGGTGCCAGCAGTGCAGGGGTTACGTACACATGTAGGGATGTGCTGCAGTCAGTAGGTACCAGCAGTGCAGGGGTTACGTACACATGTAGGGATGTGCTGCAGTCAGTAGGTACCAGCAGTGCAGGGGTTACGTACACATGTAGGGATGTGCTGCAGTCAGTAGGTGCCAGCAGTAGGGTTGCCACCCGTCCCTTAAAATACAGAAAACTTATAAGTTACACATGCTGCAGGGTGTGCAGGGAGGAATATGAATAGTGCTGTCCAGAAACACAATACATGTTCCTGCCTGCACACCCTGGACATGTGTAACTCATAAGTGTGCAGGAAAACATGGCTGAAGTGGCAACCCTAGCCAGCGGTGCATGGGTTACGTACACATGTAGGGATGTTCTGCAGTCAGTAGGTGCCAGCAGTGCAGGGGTTATGTACACATGTAGGGATGTGCTGCAGTCAGTAGGTGCCAGCATTGCAGGGGTTACGTACACATGTAGGGATGTGCTGCAGTCAGTAGGTGCCAGCAGTGCAGGGGTTACGTACACATGTAGGGATGTGCTGCAGTCAGTAGGTGCCAGCAGTGCAGGGGTTACGTACACATGTAGGGATGTGCTGCAGTCAGTAGGTGCCAACAGTGCAGGGGTTACGTACACATGTAGGGATGTGCTGAAGTCAGTAGGTGCCAGCAGTGCAGGGGTTACGTACACATGTAGGGATGTGCTGTAGTCAGTAGGTGCCAGCAGTGCAGGGGTTACGTACACATGTAGGGATGTGCTGTAGTCAGTAGGTGCCAGCAGTGCAGGGGTTACGTACACATGTAGGGATGTGCTGCAGTCAGTAGGTGCCAGTAGTGCAGGGGTTATACACACATGGAGGGATGTGCTGTAGTCAGTAGGTGCCAGCAGTGCAGGGGTTACACACATGTAGGGATGTTCTGCAGTCAGTAGGTGCCAGCAGTGCAGGGGTTACACACACATGTAGGGATGTGCTGCAGTCAGTAGGTGCCAGCAGTGCAGGGGTTACACACACATGTAGGGATGTGCTGCAGTCAGTAGGTGCCAGCAGTGCAGGGGTTACAGACACATGTAGGGATGTGCTGCAGTCAGTAGGTGCCAGCAGTGCAGGGGTTACACACACATGTAGGGATGTGCTGCAGTCAGTAGGTGCCAGCAGTGCAGGGGTTACACACACATGTAGGGATGTGCTGCAGTCAGTAGGTGCCAGCAGTGCAGGGGTTACGTACACATGTAGGGATGTGCTGCAGTCAGTAGGTGCCAGCAGTGCAGGGGTTACGTACACATGTAGGGATGTGCAGTAGTCAGTAGGTGCCAGCAGTGCAGGGGTTACACACACATGTAGGGATGTGCTGCAGTCAGTAGGTGCCAGCAGTGCAGGGGTTACACACACATGTAGGGATGTGCTGCAGTCAGTAGGTGCCAGCAGTGCAGGGGTTTACACACACATGTAGGGATGTGCTGCAGTCAGTAGGTGCCAGCAGTGCAGGGGGTTACACACACATGTAGGGATGTGCTGCAGTCAGTAGGTGCCAGCAGTGCAGGGGTTACACACACATGTAGGGATGTGCTGCAGTCAGTAGGTGCCAGCAGTGCAGGGGTTACACACACATGTAGGGATGTGCTGCAGTCAGTAGGTTCCAGCAGTGCAGTTGTTACACACACATGTAGGGATGTGCTGAAGTCAGTAGGTGCCAGCAGTGCAGGGGTTACACACACATGTAGGGATGTGCTGCAGTCAGTAGGTGCCAGCAGTGCAGGGGTTACACACACATGTAGGGATGTGCTGCAGTCAGTAGGTGCCAGCAGTGCAGGGGTTACGTACACATGTAGGGATGTTCTGCAGTCAGTAGGTGCCAGCAGTGCAGGGGTTACGTACACATGTAGGGATGTGCTGCAGTCAGTAGGTGCCAGCAGTGCAGGGGTTACGTACACATGTAGGGATGTGCTGCAGTCAGTAGGTACCAGCAGTTCAGGGGTTACGTACACATGTAGGGATGTGCTGCAGTCAGTAGGTGCCAGCAGTAGGGTTGCCACCCGTCCCTTAAAATACAGAACACTTATAAGTTACACATGCTGCAGGGTGTGCAGGGAGGAATATGAATAGTGCTGTCCAGAAACACAATACATGTTCCTGCCTGCACACCCTGGACATGTGTAACTCATAAGTGTGCAGGAAAACATGGCTGAAGTGGCAACCCTAGCCAGCGGTGCATGGGTTACGTACACATGTAGGGATGTTCTGCAGTCAGTAGGTGCCAGCAGTGCAGGGGTTATGTACACATGTAGGGATGTGCTGCAGTCAGTAGGTGCCAGCATTGCAGGGGTTACGTACACATGTAGGGATGTGCTGCAGTCAGTAGATGCCAGCAGTGCAGGGGTTACGTACACATGTAGGGATGTGCTGCAGTCAGTAGGTGCCAGCAGTGCAGGGGTTACGTACACATGTAGGGATGTGCTGCAGTCAGTAGGTGCCAGCAGTGCAGGGGTTACACACACATGTAGGGATGTGCTGCAGTCAGTAGGTGCCAGCAGTGCAGGGGTTACGTACACATGTAGGGATGTGCTGAAGTCAGTAGGTGCCAGCAGTGCAGGGGTTACACACACATGTAGGGATGTGCTGCAGTCAGTAGGTACCAGCAGTGCAGGGGTTACACACACATGTAGGGATGTGCTGCAGTCAGTAGGTGCCAGCAGTGCAGGGGTTACACACACATGTAGGGATGTGCTGCAGTCAGTAGGTGCCAGCAGTGCAGGGGTTACGTACACATGTAGGGATGTTCTGCAGTCAGTAGGTGCCAGCAGTGCAGGGGTTACGTACACATGTAGGGATGTGCTGCAGTCAGTAGGTACCAGCAGTGCAGGGGTTACGTACACATGTAGGGATGTGCTGCAGTCAGTAGGTACCAGCAGTGCAGGGGTTACGTACACATGTAGGGATGTGCTGCAGTCAGTAGGTGCCAGCAGTAGGGTTGCCACCCGTCCCTTAAAATACAGAAAACTTATAAGTTACACATGCTGCAGGGTGTGCAGGGAGGAATATGAATAGTGCTGTCCAGAAACACAATACATGTTCCTGCCTGCACACCCTGGACATGTGTAACTCATAAGTGTGCAGGAAAACATGGCTGAAGTGGCAACCCTAGCCAGCGGTGCATGGGTTACGTACACATGTAGGGATGTGCTGCAGTCAGTAGGTGCCAGCAGTGCAGGGGTTATGTACACATGTAGGGATGTGCTGCAGTCAGTAGGTGCCAGCATTGCAGGGGTTACGTACACATGTAGGGATGTGCTGAAGTCAGTAGGTGCCAGCAGTGCAGGGGTTACGTACACATGTAGGGATGTGCTGTAGTCAGTAGGTGCCAGCAGTGCAGGGGTTACGTACACATGTAGGGATGTTCTGCAGTCAGTAGGTGCCAGCAGTGCAGGGGTTACGTACACATGTAGGGATGTTCTGCAGTCAGTAGGTGCCAGCAGTGCAGGGGTTAAACACACATGTAGGGATGTGCTGCAGTCATTAGGTGCCAGCATTGAAGGGGTTACGTACACATGTAGGGATGTGCTGCAGTCAGTAGGTGCCAGTAGTGCAGGGGTTATACACACATGGAGGGATGTGCTGTAGTCAGTAGGTGCCAGCAGTGCAGGGGTTACACACATGTAGGGATGTGCTGCAGTCAGTAGGTGCCAGCAGTGCAGGGGTTACACACACATGTAGGGATGTGCTGTAGTCAGTAGGTGCCAGCAGTGCAGGGGTTACACACATGTAGGGATGTGCTGCAGTCAGTAGGTGCCAGCAGTGCAGGGGTTACACACACATGTAGGGATGTGCTGTAGTCAGTAGGTGCCAGCAGTGCAGGGGTTACGTACACATGTAGGGATGTGCTGCAGTCAGTAGGTGCCAGCAGTGCAGGGGTTACACACACATGTAGGGATGTGCTGTAGTCAGTAGGTGCCAGCAGTGCAGGGGTTACGTACACATGTAGGGATGTTCTGCAGTCAGTAGGTGCCAGCAGTGCAGGGGTTACGTACACATGTAGGGATGTGCTGTAGTCAGTAGGTGCCAGCAGTGCAGGGGTTACGTACACATGTAGGGATGTGCTGTAGTCAGTAGGTGCCAGCAGTGCAGGGGTTACGTACACATGTAGGGATGTTCTGCAGTCAGTAGGTGCCAGCAGTGCAGGGGTTACGTACACATGTAGGGATGTTCTGCAGTCAGTAGGTGCCAGCAGTGCAGGGGTTACGTACACATGTAGGGATGTGCTGCAGTCATTAGGTGCCAGCATTGAAGGGGTTACGTACACACGTAGGGATGTGCTGCAGTCAGTAGGTGCCAGTAGTGCAGGGGTTATACACACATGGAGGGATGTGCTGTAGTCAGTAGGTGCCAGCAGTGCAGGGGTTACACACACATGTAGGGATGTGCTGTAGTCAGTAGGTGCCAGCAGTGCATGGGTTACACACATGTAGGGATGTGCTGCAGTCAGTAGGTGCCAGCAGTGCAGGGGTTACACACACATGTAGGGATGTGCTGTAGTCAGTAGGTGCCAGCAGTGCAGGGGTTACACACATGTAGGGATGTGCTGCAGTCAGTAGGTGCCAGCAGTGCAGGGGTTACGTACACATGTAGGGATGTGCTGCAGTCAGTAGGTGCCAGCAGTGCAGGGGTTACACACACATGTAGGGATGTGCTGTAGTCAGTAGGTGCCAGCAGTGCAGGGGTTACGTACACATGTAGGGATGTGCTGCAGTCAGTAGGTGCCAGCAGTGCAGGGGTTACGTACACATGTAGGGATGTGCTGCAGTCAGTAGGTGCCAGCAGTGCAGGGGTTACGTACACATGTAGGGATGTGCTGCAGTCAGTAAGTGCCAGCAGTGCATGGGTTACACACACATGTAGGGATATGCTGCAGTCAGTAGGTGCCAGCAGTGCAGGGGTTACACACACATGTAGGGATGTGCTGCAGTCAGTAGGTGCCAGCAGTGCAGGGGTTACGTACACATGTAGGGATGTGCTGCAGTCAGTAGGTGCCAGCAGTGCAGGGGTTACGTACACATGTAGGGATGTGCTGTAGTCAGTAGGTGCCAGCAGTGCAGGGGTTACACACACATGTAGGGATGTGCTGTAGTCAGTAGGTGCCAGCAGTGCAGGGGTTACGTACACATGTAGGGATGTGCTGCAGTCAGTAGGTGCCAGCAGTGCAGGGGTTACACACACATGTAGGGATGTGCTGCAGTCAGTAGGTGCCAGCAGTGCAGGGGTTACACACACATGTAGGGATGTGCTGTAGTCAGTAGGTGCCAGCAGTGCATGGGTTACACACACATGTAGGGATGTGCTGCAGTCAGTAGGTGCCAGCAGTGCAGGGGTTACACACACATGTAGGGATGTGCTGCAGTCAGTAGGTGCCAGCAGTGCAGGGGTTACACACACATGTAGGGATGTGCTGTAGTCAGTAGGTGCCAGCAGTGCATGGGTTACACACACATGTAGGGATGTGCTGCAGTCAGTAGGTGCCAGCAGTGCAGGGGTTACACACACATGTAGGGATGTGCTGCAGTCAGTAGGTGCCAGCAGTGCAGGGTTTACACACACATGTAGGGATGTGCTGCAGTCAGTAGGTGCCAGCAGTGCAGGGGTTACACACATGTAGGGATGTGCTGCAGTCAGTCGGTGCCAGCAGTGCAGGGGTTACACACACATGTAGGGATGTGCTGCAGTCAGTAGGTGCCAGCAGTGCAGGGGTTACGCACACATGTAGGGATGTGCTGCAGTCAGTAGGTGCCAGCAGTGCAGGGGTTACGTACACATGTAGGGATGTGCTGCAGTCAGTAGGTGCCAGCAGTGCAGGGGTTACACACACATGTAGGGAAGGGATGTGCTGCAGTCAGTAGGTGCCAACAGTGCAGGGGTTACGTACACATGTAGGGATGTTCTGCAGTCAGTAGGTGCCAGCAGTGCAGGGGTTACACACACATGTAGGGTAGGGATATGCTGGCAGCATATCCCTACCCTACATGTGTGTGTAACCCCTGCATAATGCTGCAGTCAGTAGGTGCCAGCAGTGCAGGGGTTACGTACACATGTAGGGATGTGCTGCAGTCAGTAGGTGCCAGCATTGCAGGGGTTACGTACACATGTAGGGATGTGCTGCAGTCAGTAGGTGCCAGCAGTGCAGGGGTTATGTACACATGTAGGGATGTGCTGCAGTCAGTAGGTGCCAGCAGTGCAGGGGTTACACACACATGTAGGGATGTGCTGCAGTCAGTAGGTGCCAGCACTGCAGGGGTTACACACACATGTAGGGATGTGCTGCAGTCAGTAGGTGCCAGCAGTGCAGGGGTTACGTACACATGTAGGGATGTGCTGCAGTCAGTAGGTGCCAGCAGTGCAGGGGTTACGTACACATGTAGGGATGTGCTGCAGTCAGTAGGTGCCAGCAGTGCAGGGGTTACGTACACATGTAGGGATGTGCTGCAGTCAGTAGGTGCCAGCAGTGCAGGGGTTACACACACATGTAGGGATGTGCTGCAGTCAGTAGGTGCCAGCAGTGCAGGGGTTACGTACACATGTAGGGATGTGCTGTAGTCAGTAGGTGCCAGCAGTGCAGGGGTTACGTACACATGTAGGGATGTGCTGCAGTCAGTAGGTGCCAGCAGTGCAGGGGTTACACTCACATGTAGGGATGTGCTGCAGTCAGTAGGTGCCAGCAGTGCAGGGGTTACACACACATGTAGGGATGTGCTGCAGTCAGTAGGTGCCAGCAGTGCAGGGGTTACGTACACATGTAGGGATGTGCTGCAGTCAGTAGGTGCCAGCAGTGCAGGGGTTACACACATGTCTGCACTCAGTAGTTGCCAGCACTGCAGGGGTTACGTACACATGTAGGGATGTGCTGCAGTCAGTAGGTGCCAGCAGTGCAGGGGTTACGTACACATGTAGGGATGTGCTGCAGTCAGTAGGTACCAGCAGTGCAGGGGTTACACACATGTCTGCACTCAGTAGGTGCCAGCACTGCAGGGGTTACGTACACATGTAGGGATGTGCTGCAGTCAGTAGGTGCCAGCAGTGCAGGGGTTACACACACATGTAGGGATGTGCTGCAGTCAGTAGGTGCCAGCAGTGCAGGGGTTACGTACACATGTAGGGATGTGCTGCAGTCAGTAGGTGCCAGCAGTGCAGGGGTTACACACACATGTAGGGATGTGCTGCAGTCAGTAGGTGCCAGCAGTGCAGGGGTTACGTACACATGTAGGGATGTGCTGCAGTCAGTAGGTGCCAGCAGTGCAGGGGTTACGTACACATGTAGGGATGTGCTGCAGTCAGTAGGTGCCAGCAGTGCAGGGGTTACACACATGTCTGCACTCAGTAGGTGCCAGCACTGCAGGGGTTACACACACATGTAGGGATGTGCTGCAGTCAGTAGGTGCCAGCAGTGCAGGGGTTACACACACATGTAGGGATGTGCTGCAGTCAGTAGGTGCCAGCAGTGCAGGGGTTACACACACATGTAGGGATGTGCTGTAGTCAGTAGGTGCCAGCAGTGCAGGGGTTACGTACACATGTAGGGATGTGCTGCAGTCAGTAGGTGCCAGCAGTGCAGGGGTTACGTACACATGTAGGGATGTGCTGCAGTCAGTAGGTGCCAGCAGTGCAGGGGTTACACACATGTCTGCACTCAGTAGGTGCCAGCAGTGCAGGGGTTACGTACACATGTAGGGATGTGCTGCAGTCAGTAGGTGCCAGCAGTGCAGGGGTTACACACATGTAGGGATGTGCTGCAGTCAGTAGGTGCCAGCAGTGCAGGGGTTACGTACATATGTAGGGATGTGCTGCAGTCAGTAGGTGCCAGCAGTGCAGGGGTTACACACACATGTAGGGATGTGCTGCAGTCAGTAGGTGCCAGCAGTGCAGGGGTTACGTACATATGTAGGGATGTGCTGCAGTCAGTAGGTGCCAGCAGTGCAGGGGTTACATACACATGTAGGAGGGATAATGAGGAGGTGACACAGCAGCAGTAGGATAACTCTACAATCAGGTCAGTGAGTGCCACGCATACATTGTTAAAGAAACTCTTTATTTATTTGTATTTATATGTAAATGTGTGTGTGTATGTGATGCATGTATGGTTGTGTGTGTGTGTGTGTGTGTGTGTGTGTGATGCATGTATGGTTGTGTGTGTGTGATGTGTGTGTGTGTGTGTGATGCATGTATAGTTGTGTGTGTGTAAATGCATGTATGGTTGTGTGTGTGTAAATGCATGTATGATTGTGTTTGTGTTTGTGTGTGATCATGTATGGTTGTGTGTGTGTATGTAAATGCATGTATGGTTGTGTGTGTGTATGTAAATGCATGTATGGTTGTGTTTGTGTGGGTGTGTGTGTGTGATGCATGTATGGTGGGGTGTGTGTGTGTAAATGCATGTATGGTTGTGTGTGTGTGTGTAAATGCATGTACAGTATGTGTGTGTGTGTAAATGCATGTATGGTTGTGTGTGTGTGTGTAAATGCATGTATGGTTGTGTGTGTAAATGCATGTATGGTTGTGTGTGTGTGTGTGTGTAAATGCATGTATGGTTGTGTGTGTGTGTGTAAATGCATGTATGGTTGTGTGTGTGTGTGTAAATGCATGTATGGTTGTGTGTGTGTGTGTAAATGCATGTATGGTTGTGTGTGTGTGTGTGTGTAAATGCATGTATGGTTGTGTGTGTGTGTAAATGCATGTATGGTTGTGTGTGTGTGTGTAAATGCATGTATGGTTGTGTGTGTGTGTGTGTAAATGCATGTATGGTTGTGTGTGGTTGTGTGTGTAAATGCATGTATGGGTGTGTGTGTAAATGCATGTATGGGTGTGTGTGTGTGTAAATGCATTTGTGTGTGTGTAAATGCATGTATGGGTGTGTGTGTGTGTGTAAATGCATGTATGGGTGTGTGTGTGTGTGTGTGTAAATGCATTTGTGTGTGTGTGTGTAAATGCATGTATGGTTGTGTGTGTGTGTGTAAATGCATGTATGGTTGTGTGTGTGTGTGTGTATAAATGCATGTATGTGTGTGTAAATGCATGTATGATTGTGTGTATAAATTTGTGTGTGTGTGTGTAAATGCATGTATAGTTGTGTGTGTGTGTGTGTATAAATGCATGTATGTGTGTGTAAATGCATTTGTGTGTGTGTGTGTGTAAATGCATGTATAGTTGTGTGTGTGTGTGTGTGTGTGTATAAATGCATGTATGGTTGTGTGTGTGTATAAATGCATGTATGGTTGTGTGTGTGTGTGTGTGTATAAATGCATGTATGGTTGTGTGTGTGTGTGTATAAATGCATGTATGGTTGTGTGTGTGTATAAATGCATGTATGGTTGTGTGTGTGTGTGTATAAATGCATGTATGGTTGTGTGTGTGTGTGTGTGTATAAATGCATGTATGGTTGTGTGTGTGTGTGTGTGTATAAATGCATGTATGGTTGTGTGTGTGTGTATAAATGCATGTATGGTTGTGTGTGTGTGTGTGTGTATAAATGCATGTATGGTTGTGTGTGTGTGTGTGTGTAAATGCATGTATGGGTGTGTGTGTGTGTGTGTGTGTATAAATGCATGTATGGTTGTGTGTGTGTGTGTGTGTGTGTATATATAAATGCATGTATGGTTGTGTGTGTGTGTGTGTGTGTATAAATGCATGTATGGTTGTGTGTGTGTGTATAAATGCATGTATGGTTGTGTGTGTGTGTGTGTATAAATGCATGTATGGTTGTGTGTGTGTGTGTGTGTATAAATGCATGTATGGTTGTGTGTGTGTGTGTGTGTATAAATGCATGTATGGTTGTGTGTGTGTGTGTGTAAATGCATGTATGGTTGTGTGTGTAAATGCATGTATGGGTGTGTGTGTGTGTGTGTAAATGCATGTATGGTTGTGTGTGTGTGTAAATGCGTGTGTGTGTGTGTAAATGCGTGTGTGTGTGTGTAAATGCGTGTGTGTGTGTGTGTGTGTAAATGCGTGTGTGTGTGTGTAAATGCGTGTGTGTGTGTGTGTGTGTAAATGCATGTATGATTGTGTGTGTGTGTGTGTGTGTAAATGCATGTATGGTTGTGTGTGTAAATGCATGTATGGTTGTGTGTGTAAATGCATGTATGGTTGTGTGTGTGTGTGTGTGTGTGTAAATGCATGTATGGTTGTGTGTGTGTGTGTGTGTAAATGCATTTATGGTTGTGTGTGTGTGTAAATGCATGTATGGTTGTGTGTGTGTGTGTGTGTAAATGCATTTATGGGTGGGTGTGTGTGTGTAAATGCATGTATGGTTGTGTGTGTGTGTGTGTAAATGCATGTATGGTTGTGTGTGTAAATGCATGTATAATTGTGTGTATAAATGCATGTATGGTTGTGTGTGTGTGTGTGTGTAAATGCATGTATGGTTGTGTGTGTGTAAATGCATGTATGGTTGTGTGTGTAAATGCATGTATGTGTGTGTAAATGCATGTATGGTTGTGTGTGTGTGTAATGCCCAGGGCTGTGCATTGCCTCAGCAGTGTGCACTGTTACAACAACATGGGGCCTATCTAACAAACTTCATTCGGAGCTTGAGGGCCCATGTTTCTGGCGAGCCTACAGACTCGCCAGAAACACCAGTTATGAAGCAGCGGTCTAAAGACCACTGCTCCATAACCCTGTTCGGCCTGCTCTGAGCAGGAGGACAGACATCGCCGGAATTCAACCCGATCGAGTATGATCGGGTTGACTGACAACCCCCTGCTGGCGACCGATTGGCCGCGAGTCTGCAGGGGGCGGCGTTGCACCAGCAGCTCTTGTGAGCTGCTAGTGCAATGCTGAATATGGAGAGCGTATTGCTCTCCGCATTCAGCGATGTCTGTCGGACATGATCCGCACTGTCGGATCAGGTCCGACAGACATTTGTTTAATAGGCCTCCATATGTTTACATTTCTGAAGTGAACATTTTATAAGTATGTGAATAGAGTCCCTGTCAATCTGCAGACTATTCATTGCACTCTGGTGTTTTTTCTTCTCCTGTAACTCTCTTCTGGTATGTGTATATTTATATAGAGCAAATGATTTTAGGTTATTAATTTAGTCCTACATTTGTTGTACTGTTATCCTATGTCTTCTAATATTTTGTGACCCCCATACTAGGCACTTACGTTCCGCTTAAATAAATGCATGACACAAGGAAGATGGGGTTATAAAGGCCGCAGCTTGCTTTATTAAACACCATAAATAATATATCCATAACATTACCAAATAATCAGTTAAACATTTCAATAAAAAACCCCAGGGTGCTTCCCATCCACAAAAAAGTGCCCTTCCTACCACTAAGAAGGGCACGCCCCCATGTAAAAATTCTCCCCTGCCAATCAAACAGGAGGTGCCAACAATCCACTCTGATCAAAACCACCACCAAATAGACAAGCACCTGCACCCCCGCCACCCCAAAGCTACGACATACAGATCAAACCCCCTAAAAAAGGGGAGGGAGGGCAGGAGCTTCTCCTCACACGTTCTGGTCCTGCTCCATGCAAAAAAATACCTGTTGCCCCACTGTCCATTCTCACCTCCTATGGCCAGCCTTGCAGCCTGCTGCCACAAGCTGCCGTGGAAACCTCTTCTGCAAACCACCGCCCATGCAAAAGTCTCCCCTAATCCTGGTCCCCAACAACTGCCTAGCCGTGCACATCCATGTGTACCGTCCCATAGACTCAGAAAAACTAACTCTGCAAACCTTACTCACATTCCTCTTGCATCAAAAGCCACTACCCCTTTCACTTGTGCACACTGGAACTCTCACTCTGTTTTCAACAAGCTCACTTCTTGACCTACTATGTCGTCAAGATCCGGCCCTTACACATACACACATGACTAATGTTTATTTACAAAACAACCCAACAACCCCAATAAAAACAGTAGACTTAGTGTTGGTGCAAATTGGCCACAGCTCCTTTATTTAAAATAAATAACCTTTATAGAAACTTTAATTAACTCAATAAATAACAGTGCAAACATTGTAACCACATTGTACATAACATACACATAAACAGTGGTGCTAGTCCATACTAATTTCTTTATATATATATATATATATATATATATATATATATATATATATATAGCTGTCACTCCACCCACTGGACCCAACCATGCAAGTGATTGAGCCCATCAGCAATAAAACACATAAGTCTCTAGGGAACCCCTTGCCCTTAGAGACCCCCAACTTGAAAGTTCCCCCCATGGGAATACAAAATACCACCACACTAATAAATTGGCCATAACCTGCTGTAATTGTAAGGGCTAGCACCCCCGCCACAGACTGGCCTGAAAACTCTGCCCAGTCCCGCCAACCCCGGAACCTTACTTAAAACCTCCTTAAAGTCAAGGATAAACAACTGCAGACCAAAGTCATTGAGATGCATCCCATCCGGTGAATAAAATTCACCCTGACCCACCTCACTCTGAACCACCCAATCTCCGGACAAAGGACCCAATAAGCTTGTTAATCTTCAGCCTGCTTTTGTCTAACCGCACTGGATCCCAAGCCGCTCTTCAAACCCTCCTGGGCAAGATGTCAGACCATACAATCCTCAATGTAGGATATAAATCCACCAACCTCCCGATATCCCTCTTCATGCTTCTCATCAACTCCCTCTGTGGCAGAAAACCAAGATCATTGCCCCCTGCATGAACCAACAACACAGTTGGAGACTGAAAACGTTTGCAGTAATCCACCACCAGGGGCAACAAATGGTTCGGTGTTAGGGGGCTCCGTTGGGACGGGTTAACATCACACCGGGACTTAGGAAAACCCAACTGCAAGCCATCCACTTTCACTGAAGCCGCTCTCCGAGCCCAATAAATAAAAGAGTGGCCGACTAGCCACAAATGTTCCATACCTAGAACACAGAAAGTAAAATTAACCAAAAATATTAAACACTCAGTTCGGGGCGGACATACCGGCAAAACCTTCTTGATCCCCACCTACCAATGCCCTTAACCACTGTATCAGATAATCCCCTCACCGAAGCCTCAGTTGCCGCCCCTATGCGGAAAGAATGAGACCCAAATTCCCTTGCATTAAAACCCAACTGACCCAATGATTTGTTTAAAACCGCCCTGAACTGGAACTGCGACAAAGGCCTACCGTCCTGATGGACCAACAACGAACCCCCCCACCAGGGGCCGAACACTCAAATAAGTCTTCAGACAGAGCCAAGGACAAACTTCCAAACCACTAGGAAAAAGGACTATTGTCCTACCCTTTCCCAACTGGTCCGTTTTACTCCTCCTCAGAAATATCTCAACTTTGGAAGTAAACAAGGACACATCTGCCAACGCCAAAACGCCCATACATGATACATTTTTACTAACTAGCTCCAACATTCGGAATGCCCCAAAAAATGCGAAGACAAAAGCCAAACGGAACAAATATGCCTCAAAATCAGACACACATACCACCTCCAATACACGATAAATACTGTTTAACAACGAGAAAGTAATAGGGCGCCTCCTATCAGGGGGCAACCCCACTGAACCCTTCTTCAACCCCTTGAGGACCTGCCAAACACAAAAACCCTTAGTAATATCTCTCAAACCTAATAATTTAAAGCGAAAGGCTAACGCCGCCAAAGCCTATCCATAGCAGAATGCGACAAGTTCAAAGATCCCCACTCCCACATCCATTCCAACAAGAAAACTGAGATCAGATACCCCTTCACACACCACCTTGGAAGACAGCCTCGACTCCTATTCCCACCACACTTTAGAGTAAGCCGCCCAAGTACCTGGTGCCAGTGAATCCTTTATCAGTCTAGCCAGTCGTCCACTTCAAGCCGCCACAGGGAACTCGGGCATATACATCCCTCCACGTCTGCATGAGGGGCCAACTCCCGAAAACGCTGTCACTGAAAGCAAGAAAGGGAGTCTGCTATAGAATTGCAAACGCCTGGAATGTGTTTAGCCTTAATGCAAGCATTCATCTGCAAACATTTCAGGACCAGCAATCTCAACAATCTCAATACAGGTAAAGACGTCACTGTCAATGTATTCAACGCATACACAACACCCATATTATCAGAATAGAATACAACCGACCGATTGCACAAATCAACCTCCCAGACAAATAACGAAACCACGATCGGAAACAACTCCAAAAACACCGAGTTCTTAACCAAACCCAATGCACACCATTCAGCCGGCCACTCAGCTACACACCAGTGACCCATAAAATAGGCCCCGAAACCACAACCCCCTGCCGAATCAGTCACAAGCCCCAACTCTTCATTGGACACTTTAACAGACTGAATCAAAGTCGAGCCATTAAAGCTCATCAGAAAACGCCTCCAAACTTTCAAATCTTTCATCTCTTTGGATAACCATATTAACTGATGCAGTTTTGACACCCCAGCAGTAGCCAAAGATAACCTCCTGCAGAAAACCCTCCCTATCGGGATAATTCTACACGCAAAGTTAAACTTGCCCACCAAGGATTGGAGCTCCCGGAGCGTAACCTTCTTCACCATCAATGAACGGTCAATCACTTCTAATAGGTCAGACACCTTGTCACTAGGAAGCCTACATTCCATGTTCACCGAATCAATTGTAATACCCAAAAATTCGAGTGAAGTCACAGGACCCTCAGATTTTCCAAGTGCAATGGGTACACCAAAGTCAGACGCCACCTTGCGACAAACATCCCTCAAGATTCTACAAGTCCCCGAACCAGCCGGGCCCACAAACAAGAAGCTGTCAAGGTAGTGAACCAATGACGACAGGCCTGACCGTTCCGAAACCACCCATTCAAGAAATGTGCTAAAATGCTCGAAGAGCGAACATGAGATGGAGCATCCCATTGGCAAACACAGGTCAACATAGTAAAGGCCATCCATACAACAGCCCAACAAATGGTGTGATGTCGGGTGTACCGGCAGAAGCCTAAAGGACGCCTTGATATCAATTTTTGCCAACAATGCAGAAGGACCCGCCTCCCTAACCAAACCAACTGCCTGATCAAAAGATGCGTATTTACTCGAAGTCAACTCTTGCGGAATACCATCATTAACCGATCCCCCTTTTGGGAAAGATAAATGATGGATTAGCCTGAACTTTCCAGTCTCCCTTTTCGGAACCACCCCAAGGGGGGATATCCTCAAATCTGCAATTGGAGGACCCACAAATGGACCAGCCATGCTACCCAAAGACACCTCCTTCTGCAGTTTGTCAAGGACCACACCCGGCCACAAACGAGCAGACTATAAATTTCCGCGAAAAACCCCACCACCCCCTTGTGACGGAATCACAAAACTGAACTGGAAACCATGAAGCAACAACACCGCTTTCTCACGACAACCCCAACGCCTAGCATACAGGACGAGCCAAGGTTCCATCACGCCTATTTTCACCAGAGTCACCCCCTCAACGGCTCTGCCCGGCTTACCCTTTCGGAAACACTTCGCGTAGGGGTGTGAGCCCCCACACGCAGAGCATTCGTGTTTAAACTTGCACGTGGCTCCCCATTTACAGAATTTCTCATTATACGCAAAGCAATGCCCTCTCTTAACTGATGCCGGAGACCCACTGGCGGGAGAGCCACCGGCTCCTGACTGAAAGGACTGGGAGGCTCACAAAGGTGTCATTATCTTGAGCCATAAACCCATGTCCCGGTCGTCGCACCTCATGTCTGGTTTTACCGACAGCAGTTGCCTAAACTGCTTGTCGTAGGACCACCATGCCATACACCCATACATCCTCTGAGCAGCTGCAACCTCATCCAGGTAACAAAACAATGCCCCACCCTGGTCTGGGAATCTACCAGAAAAAACACTTGCATATATTACAAAGGCCTGGAACCAATTTGTAAAGGTTTTCGGCAACTTCCTATACCGTTGTTTCCTTTCCTCCTCCTTCTTTGCTACATCCTTTTTTGAATCCTCCGGAATCTCAAGACTGCTCAAGAGGGAGAAGGGAGAACAACTCAATAAATTCCCTCTTATATATTTTTTCTTTCACCTCCAATGTTAAATGCATGCCTAATGGACCAATGGAGCAGAGGCATAACCGAGACATCGCAGTGTCAGCAGCCCTCAATTCCACCCCATCAACTGGCTTAGTGCTGGTGCTAGAGAGCGCCCCTGTCAGCCCAAGGCTTTTTACCGCAACAGAGGAACCCCCCTCCCCAACTACAGGGACCGAAGAGCCGCTGACTTTGACCCGCCCTAAACCAGGGACACACGGGGCACCAGCCGCAGGGACCCATGCCCTCTTCACAGAAGCTCCAGTATTAGGACCGTCCCACTCCAACGTCAACAGCAACTCCCTCAAACCAGCCACCACTCTACCAGCTACCAAATCACACTCAACACCCCGAGCACACCTGACATCCCTTTTCCGCACATTCAACCCCCTCTTACCTGCTGAGATTTCCGCCAAATGCTGACCACCTAAGGAGCCGTCAAACGTCGCCTGGAGCCCGCCTAAGCGTTGCTCCATCCTCCTTTTGCCACCTTCCTGTGTCATGACAACCGGACGTCCATGCTGATCTGGCTGCCGTGGTTGTTCCTGAAAAGAAGCAGAACATGAACACATATCCAGGGGAACAAAACCTCTACCAACCCTACCCTTTTTTTGCAGGCTGGTACCCCTAGCCGTAATCACCCCTTTTCCCCTCTTTGGAGCTCCCCCCTCATCACCACCAGAACAGGCCACCTCCGCCACTGGCCATCGACATGATATACCCCTAGACACACCAACATATTCCCCAGGCCTATTCTGCTGTCTGGCACCCTCCCTATCACCCCGAGTAGCCGCGGTATATAACCTGGCTCCACTCAGATCACCAGCCACCCTGGCCGCAACACCCTGCCTCACCTGGCTTTTGCCAACAGGCTGAACCTCCTGCTGCATACCGTTGTCAGGCTCCAAGCGAATCTAATCCGTCCAGGAGCCGTGCAGGCCAGAGAACTCCTCCTCAAGGCCGTCAAAGACATCTGCCACTGTGGATGGACTAGGCTGAGTCCCTGGCAATTGCCCAGCGGGACTAGGGTCTGCAAAAGAAACACTGACATGTGAGTCACCATCCCCACCTACCCCAACCACCCTCGTATCACTGGGGACCCCAGGAGGGGAGTGGGACCCACCAGGCCTAACAGTAGTATGGGACTTAAGGCAAGACCCCCCAAAATGGTTCACATGCTTAACCCTGGGCCCTGGGGAAGGGGGAAAAAACTCATCATCCGAAGAATTCAAATACAGATCAAACCCCTGTATCCAGCTCAAACCACTCCCCATCATCCCCAGACCCTTATTCCAAATCTGCAAGTGCCCCTGCAGGTCTAACAGGGAGTTCATGGCCCCTCAAGCAAGCTATCCCACTCTCATTAGCCCTGAGGCTTGACGCATCAGCAAAGGGCTGTCCCCCAACAACAAAGGCCCCACTATTCCTAGAATCCTGCCCAGCAGCCCAAAAACCCTCCCCTTCACTCCCACTATCATCAACCCCCCCCCCCCCAAAGGAACAGGAAGGCCCAAGACCATGCTCAGCCCGTTGTTTAGGAGACCCCTCCCCCTCCGGCCCACACGGGCCGTAAGTCACCCTTCCACTACCTCCATACTGAGTGGTGGCAGGGCCAGAGACAGCCCTCAGCTCCGGTTCCTTGCCGCTCCCATCCTCCAATGACGTCACCGCCGCAGGACCTGAAGATAAAAGGAGACCATCCGACGCCTCTGGAACTGCTTGCTTCCTCACCTGACTTGAAACAGCCTTCTTACCGCCACTGGAATGCCTGTGGACCTCAGGACTCAGCCGAGATGGAGGCCTGGACCGCCTCGTGGACCTCTTCCGGACTCCCGGTGTGGCTTCAACAGGATCCTGAATCCGACCTCCTAGCAAGACCTGTACCTGAGACTATAGCCAGGTATGACCTTTTTCCTTAGCAGCCTCCCGGAGCCTACCCAGCAGCTTCTCAACTTCAGCCATAGTGCAGGCTGAGCGGAAAAGCCAGGAACAAGAAGATGCTTCCAGAAATCTTCTCAAAAACAACTGCTGGCTTTCCCGCTCAGCCACAAGGCTAAGTAACCTCAGTTGCTCCAATCCCTGCTTTCTCTTATCCTACCACCCCCGGGGTCTCTTCCTCTGTGGTCAAAGCTCCCTCCAACTATGCTTTGCACCGCCTCCAGGAGCCCCTATACATGACCTCTTCATCTCCCGCTCCTTCAAACTTCTGGCCCTAACAGAAACTGGCTCTCTCCCCTAGACACAGCATCCACTGCTGCTCTGTCACATGGGGGTCTCCACTTCAGCCACACTCCTAGGTCTGGTAATAGACAAGGAGGTGGTGTAGGTATTTTACTTTCCTCTCGTTGCGCCTTTCAACAAATACATCTCATCACTTCCCTCACATTTCCCTCATTAGAAACCCACATGATTCGCTTATTCTCTCCTCTCGCTATACGTGTTGCAGTCATATACTGACCCCCTGACTCCTCAACTCAATTTCTAGATCACTTTGCTGCCTGGCTTCCTTATTTCCTTTCCTCAGACACCCCTCCCCTCATTCTTGGTGACTTCAACATCCCTCTTGACAATCCCAATGCCTCCTCTGCAAAACAACTTCTGCAACTCACTTCCTCTTTGGGTTTGTCACAATGGACTGATTCTCCCACTCACAAAGACGGTCACTCCCTTGACCTAATCTTTAGCTATTGATGCACCCTCTCAAACTTTACAAACTCCCCTTTCCTCTTTCTGACCACCATCTCCTTACTTGCAACATCTCATCCCTCCCTACAGCTCTCCCTCCTTCTGTTCCTCACACCAAACTTCACAGAAGCATTATGTCATTAGATCAACAACAGCTTTCTAATTCCCTCAAACCTCTCCTCTCATCCTTCTCCTCCTTTTCCTGCCCTGACCAATCTATCTGCCACTATAATTTCACCCTTACATCTGTCGCTACTGGGGGACACCTATGGTAATGTGAAAAAGAAAGGCCTGCAACCGCATCCACAAAGGATGCGCCTGAAGAGGGCCACATATGGGCCTCGGGGCCTACTACTACTGCCTCCCTATCTGCTAGGTAATCCTGCTCCCTAGGCCCCCATCCCTGATCTGAGTCCAAGGCCTCTAACAGGGCCTGATCAGAAATATCCCTGTCACTTGGCGAGGTGCCGCCAAACCCAGACCCACTAGGTGAAGGGGGAAGGGACAGGCTAATAAAAGAGGTATGACCCACCGCATCAGGAGAAGGCGGAATCCAATCCTCAGCTTCACTCTCATCAATCACTTCTCTTTCTGCAGATTTTCTCAGAGGACTCCATGAATCGTCTTGGAGGAACAGAGACTCTCTTGGAACGCTTCATGTAAAAACTTCAAGGAAACAAGCAGATAGAGGATTTGGACTTCCTGTACAGGTCTTAAAAAGGTAAGCAAAACCCTTCCTCTCTAACTGCAACAATTGTTAAACACACACACACACACAAGAACACTCCCACTCCTCCATTCTGGCCTTAACCCTTATGTGCATTCCAGGCAATTTGCCTTACATTTCCTGTATGGTTGTTTGTGTACATGCATGTATGGTTGTGTGTAAATGCATGTATGTATGTGTGTGTAAATGCATGTATGGGTGTGTGTGTGTGTGTGTGTTGGTGTGGTGTAAATGCGTGTGTGTAAATACATGCATCCTTGTATGTGTGTGATGTATACATGCATGTGTGTGATGTATGTATGGTTGTGGGGACTGCACTTTAAAATTGGACTGGGTACACATCCTATGACCCTGCAACATGGTCAGCCCTGTGTGCTCAATTGCACTCTCAGGAAGAGAAACCTTGACGTGGTAACTGGGCTTGTCCCATTTGGCCAGATGCGGTAACTAATTTGTCCAGTTTTGCTTTTAGTCTTAGCTCAGAGCTTGTAAGTGAGTGCTGGACTGTCTCTGTGTGTTGTATTAATTTATTGTGTAATTTTCCCTATGGTCCTTGCACCCAGACCTGTCTGGGGTTAAGTGCCTATGACTCTGGGGACAGTTCAGTTACCTGAGAGTGCTATTAGCACCCAGAACTGAGCATGCAGGAGTGGTATTTTGCAAGTAATTCAGTGTATGCTGTCGGCATTTATCAATGTGCGGCGGACATGATGCGCTACCGCGGATCATGTCCGCCCCGACAATGATAAATCAGCCCCATAGTATTATTAACTCCTTTACACAAGGAGGGCAGCACAGGTGTTTGCAGAGCATGTTTTAAGAAAGGAAGGCGCTGAGCCCCTTGAGGTTATACCAAGAGGAAGCCCGGTTAGCCCCACTGGCTAAAGTCACAGAATAACCAATATATATTAGTGACTATACCAACACCGCTAAATAACATGACATAAAGGGATGTAGCGCAATAGAGTGTAACTACTTCTGTGAGAGCAAAAACAGAAGCGCTATTGACTTGCGCAAGTGATGTTAATGCACAATAGCGCTAATATTTCTGTGCTTCACCTGTAATAAAATAAGTATTAACTTGCATCTGAAAATGAGCTCCCTGTGTTTATATAATTGTTCCTTACTGCAAACTCAAAACCTGACAGCAGCCGGTGCTCTGTGACAATCTGCACATTATTTACCTGACACGTTAGCAGCGCAGGGACACAGACTAATCACTGTGCTCAAATATCCTCGTCACCTATATTTACTTAGCAAGGCGCGATTATTTACTGCTGTTTGCTACAGAGCTCAGGTGAGTGATACCCATACTGTATGTATTATATGCAGAGAAATATC
Source organism: Bombina bombina (assembly GCF_027579735.1). Taxonomy (NCBI): domain Eukaryota; kingdom Metazoa; phylum Chordata; class Amphibia; order Anura; family Bombinatoridae; genus Bombina; species Bombina bombina. The sequence goes on along the minus strand of NC_069502.1, from coordinate 16,473,527 downwards.
TACACACTGATAATGAGCACTGTATAATGATGTGAGTATCTATATACTGATAATGAGCACTGTATAATGATGTGAGTATCTATACACTGATAATGAGCACTGTATAATGATGTGAGTATCTATACACTGATAATGAGCACACTGTACTGTATAATGATGTGAGTATCTATACACTGATAATGAGCACGCTGCACTGTATAATGATGTGAGTATCTATATACTGATAATGAGCACACTGTACTGTATAATGATGTGAGTATCTATACACTGATAATGAGCACACTGCACTGTATAATGATGTGAGTATCTATACACTGATAATGAGCACACTGTACTGTATAATGATGTGAGTATCTATACACTGATAATGAGCACACTGCACTGTATAATGATGTGAGTATCTATACACTGATAATGAGCACGCTGCACTGTATAATGATGTGAGTATCTATACACTGATAATGAGGACACTGCACTGTATAATGATGTGAGTATCTATACACTGATAATGAGCACACTGCACTGTATACTGATGTGAGTATCTATACACTGGTAATGAGGACACTGCACTGTATAATGATGTGAGTATCTATACACTGATAATGAGCATGCTGTACTGCATAATGATGTGAGTATCTATACACTGATAATGAGCACACTGTACTGTATAATGATGTGAGTATCTATACACTGATAATGAGCACACTGTACTGTATAATGATGTGAGTATCTATACACTGATAATGAGCACACTGTACTGTATAATGATGTGAGTATCTATACACTGATAATGAGCACACTGTACTGTATAATGATGTGAGTATCTATACACTGATAATGAGCACACTACTGTATAATGATGTGAGTATCTATACACTGATAATGAGCACACTGTACTGTATAATGATGTGAGTATCTGTACACTGATAATGAGCACACTGTACTGTATAATGATGTGAGTATCTATACACTGATAATGAGCACACTGTACTGTATAATGATGTGAGTATTTATATACTGATAATGAGCACACTGTACTGTATAATGATGTGTGTATCTATACACTGATAATGAGCACACTGTACTGTATAATGATGTGAGTATCTATACACTGATAATGAGCACACTGCACTATATAATGATGTGAGTATCTATACACTGATAATGAGCACACTGTACTGTATAATGATGTGAGTATCTATACACTGATAATGAGCACACTGTACTGTATAATGATGTGAGTATCTATACACTGATAATAAGCACACTGTACTGTATAATGATGTGAGTATCTATACACTGATAATGAGCACATTGTACTGTATAATGATGTGAGTATCTATACATTGATAATGAGCACACTGTACTGTATAATGATGTGAGTATCTATAAACTGATAATGAGCACATTGTACTGTATAATGATGTGAGTATCTATACACTGATAATGAGCACACTGTACTGTATAATGATGTGAGTATCTATAAACTGATAATGAGCACACTGTACTATATAATGATGTGAGTATCTATACACTGATAATGAGCACACTGTACTGTATAATGATGTGAGTATCTATACACTGATAATGAGCACACTACACTGTATAATGATGTGAGTATCTATACATTGATAATGAGCACACTGTACTGTATAATGATGTGAGTATCTATAAACTGATAATGAGCACATTGTACTGTATAATGATGTGACTATCTATACACTGATAATGAGCACACTGTACTGTATAATGATGTGAGTATCTATATACTGATAATGAGCACACTGTACTGTATAATGATGTGAGTATCTATACACTGATAATGAGCACACTGTATAATGATGTGAGTATCTATACACTGATAATGAGCACACTGTACTGTATAATGATGTGAGTATCTATACACTGATAATGAGCACACTGTACTGTATAATGATGTATCTATACACTGATAATGAGCACACTGTACTGTATAATGATGTAAGTATCTATACACTGATAATGAGCACACTGCACTGTATAATGATGTGAGTATCTATACACTGATAATGAGCACACTGCACTGTATAATGATGTGAGTATCTATACACTGATAATGAGCACACTGTACTATATAATGATATGAGTATCTATACACTAATAATGAGCACACTGTACTGTATAATGATGTATCTATACACTGATAATGACACACTGTACTGTATAATGATGTGAGTATCTATACACTAATAATGAGCACACTGTACTGTATAATGATGTATCTATACACTGATAATGACACACTGTACTGTATAATGATGTGAGTATCTATACACTGATAATGAGCACACTGTACTGTATAATGATGTGAGTATCTATACACTGATAATGAGCACACTGTACTGTATAATGATGTGAGTATCTATACACTGATAATGAGCACACTGTACTGTATAATAATGTGAGTATCTATACACTGATAATTAGCACACTGTACTGTATAATGATGTGAGTATCTATACACTGATAATGAGCACACTGTACTGTATAATGATGTGCGTATCTATACACTGATAATGAGCACACTGCACTGTATAATGATGTGAGTATCTATACACTGATAATGAGCACACTGTACTATATAATGATGTGAGTATCTATACACTGATAATGAGCACACTGTACTGTATAATGATGTGAGTATCTATACACTGATAATGAGCACACTGTACTGTATAATGATGTGAGTATCTATACATTGATAATGAGCACACTGTACTGTATAATGATGTGAGTATCTATACACTGATAATGAGCACATTGTACTGTATAATGATGTGAGTATCTATACACTGATAATGAGCACACTGTACTGTATAATGATGTGAGTATCTATACACTGATAATGAGCACACTGTACTGTATAATGATGTGAGTATCTATAAACTGATAATGAGCACATTGTACTGTATAATGATGTGAGTATCTATACACTGATAATGAGCACACTGTACTGTATAATGATGTGAGTATCTATAAACTGATAATGAGCACATTGTACTGTATAATGATGTGAGTATCTATACACTGATAATGAGCACGCTGTACTGTATAATGATGTGAGTACCTATACAGTGATAATGAGCACACTGCACTGTATAATGATGTGAGTATATATACACTGATAATGAGCACACTGTACTGTATAATGATGTGAGTATCAATACACTGATAATGCACACACTGTACTGTATAATGATGTGAATATCTATACACTGATAATGAGCACACTGTACTGTATAATGATGTGAGTATCTATACACTGATAATGAGCACACTGCACTGTATAATGATGTGAGTATCTATACACTGATAATGAGCACACTGTACTGTATAATGATGTGAGTATCTATACACTGATAATGAGCACACTGTACTGTATAATGATGTGAGTATCTATACACTGATAATGAGCACGCTGTACTGTATAATGATGTGAGTATCTATACACTGATAATGATCACGCTGTACTGTATAATGATGTAAGTATCTATACACTGATAATGAGCACACTGTACTGTATAATGATGTGAGTATCTATACACTGATAATGAGCACACTGTACTGTATAATGATGTGAGTATCTATACACTGATAATGAGCACACTGTACTGTATAATGATGTGAGTATCTATACACTGATAATGAGCACACTGTACTGTATAATGATGTGAGTATCTATACACTGATAATGAGCACACTGTACTGTATAATGATGTGAGTATCTATACACTGATAATGAGCACACTGCACTGTATAATGATGTGAGTATATATACACTGATAATGAGCACACTGTACTGTATAATGATGTGAGTATCTATACACTGATAATGAGCACACTGTACTGTATAATGATGTGAGTATCTATACACTGATAATGAGCACACTGTACTGTATAATGATGTGAGTATCTATACACTGATAATGAGCACACTGCACTGTATAATGATGTGAGTATCTATACACTGATAATGAGCACACTGTACTGTATAATGATGTGAGTATCTATACACTGATAATGAGCACACTGTACTGTATAATGATGTGAGTATCTATACACTGATAATGAGCACACTGTACTGTATAATGATGTGACTATCTATACACTGATAATAAGCACACTGTACTGTATAATGATGTGAGTATCTATACACTGATAATGAGCACGCTGTACTGTATAATGATGTGAGTATCTATACACTGATAATGAGCACGCTGTACTGTATAATGATGTGAGTATCTATACACTGATAATGAGCACAGTGTACTGTATAATAATGAGAGTATCTATACACTGATAATGAACACACTGCACTGTATAATGATGTGAGTATCTATACACTGATAATGAGCACAGTGTACTGTATAATAATGAGAGTATCTATACACTGATAATGAGCACACTGTATAATGATGCTGAGTATCTATACACTGATAATGAGCACACTGCACTGTATAATGATGTAAGTATCTATATACAGATAATGAGCACACTGCACTGTATAATGATGTGAGTATCTATACACTGATAATGAGCACACTGTATAATGATGTGAGTATCTATACACTGATAATGAGCACACTGTATAATGATGTGAGTATCTATACACTGATAATGAGCACACTGTATAATGATGTGAGTATCTATACACTGATAATGAGCACACTGTATAATGATGTGAGTATCTATACACTGATAATGAGCACACTGCACTGTATAATGATGTGAGTATATATACACTGATAATGAGCACAGTGCACTGTATAATGATGTGAGTATCTATACACTGATAATGAGCACGCTGCACTGTATAATAATGAGAGTATCTATACACTGATAATGAGCACACTGTACTGTATAATGATGTGAGTATCTATACACTGATAATGAGCACAGTGTACTGTATAATGATGTGAGTATCTATACACTGATAATGAGCACACTGCACTGTATAATGATGTGAGTATTTATACACTGATAATGAGCACACTGTACTGTATAATGATGTGAGTATCTATACACTGATAATGAGCACACTGCACTGTATAATGATGTGAGTATCTATACACTGATAATGAGCACACTGTACTGTATAATGATGTCAGTATCTATACACTGATAATGAGCACACTGTACTGTATAATGATGTCAGTATCTATACACTGATAATGAGCACACTGTACTATATAATGATGTGAGTATCTATACACTAATAATGAGCACACTGTACTGTATAATGATGTGAGTATCTATACACTGATAATGAGCACACTGCACTGTATACTGATGTGAGTATCTATACACTGATAATGAGCACACTGTACTGTATAATGATGTGAGTATCTATAGACTAATAATGAGTACATTGCACTGTATAATGATGTAAGTATCTATACACTGATAATAAGCACACTGCACTGTATAATGATGTGAGTATCTATACACTGATAATGAGCACACTGTACTGTATAATGATGTGAGTATCTATACACTGATAATGAGCACACTGTACTGTATAATGATGTGAGTATCTATACACTGATAATGAGCACACTGTATAATTATGTAAGTATCTATACACTGATAATGAGCATGCTGTACTGTATAATGATGTGAGTATCTATACACTGATAATGAGCACACTGCACTGTATAATGATGTGAGTATCTATACACTGATAATGAGCACACTGCACTGTATAATGATGTGAGTATCTATACACTGATAATGAGCACACTGCACTGTATAATAATGTGAGTATCTATACACTGATAATGAGCACACTGTACTGTATAATGATGTGAGTATCTATACACTGATAATGAGCACACTGCACTGTATAATGATGTGAGTATCTATACACTGTTAATGAGCACACTGCACTGTATAATGATGTGAGTATCTATACACTGATAATGAGCACACTACACTGTATAATGATGTGAGGATCTATACACTGATAATGAGCACGCTGTAATACTGTATAATGATGTGAGTATCTATACACTGATAATGAGCACACTGTACTGTATAATGATGTGAGTATCTATACACTGATAATGAACACACTGCACTGTATAATGATGTGAGTATCTATACACTGATAATGAGCACACTGTACTGTATAATGATGTGAGTATCTATACACTGATAATGAGCACACTGCACTGTATAATGATGTGAGTATCTATACACTGATAATGAGCACACTGTACTGTATAATGATGTGAGTATCTATACACTGATAATGAACACACTGCAATGTATAATGATGTGAGTATCTATACACTGATAATGAGCACACTGTACTGTATAATGATGTGCGTATCTATACACTGATAATGAGCACACTGTACTGTATAATGATGTATCTATACACTGATAATGAGCACACTGTACTGTATAATGATGTGAGTATCTATACACTGGTAATCAGCACACTGTACTGTATAATGATGTGAGTATCTATACACTGATAATGAGCACACTGTACTGTATAATGATGTGAGTATCTATACACTGATAATGAACACACTGCAATGTATAATGATGCGAGTATCTATACACTGATAATGAGCATGCTGTACTGTATAATGATGTGAGTATCTATACACTGATAATGAGCACACTGTACTGTATAATGATGTGAGTATCTATACACTGATAATGAGCACACTGTACTGTATAATGATGTGAGTATCTATACACTGATAATGAGCACACTGTACTGTATAATGATGTGAGTATCTATACACTGATAATGAGCACACTGCACTATATAATGATGTGAGTATCTATACACTGATAATGAGCACACTGTACTGTATAATGATGTGAGTATCTATACACTGATAATGAGCACACTGTACTGTATAATGATGTGAGTATCTATACACTGATAATGAGCACACTGTACTGTATAATGATGTGAGTATCTATACACTGATAATGAGCACACTGCACTATATAATGATGTGAGTATCTATACACTGATAATGAGCACACTGTACTGTATAATGATGTGAGTATCTATACACTGATAATGAGCACACTGTACTGTATAATGATGTGAGTATATATACACTGATAATGACACAATGTACTGTATAATGATGTGAGTATATATATACTGATAATAAGCACACTGTACTGTATAATGATGTGAGTATCTATACACTGATAATGAGCACACTGTACTGTATAATGATGTGAGTATCTATACACTGATAATGAGCACACTGTACTGTATAATGATGTGAGTATCTATACACTGATAATGAGCACACTGTACTGTATAATGATGTGAGTATCTATACACTGATAATGAGCACACTGTACTGTATAATGATGTGAGTATCTATACACTGATAATGAGCACACTGTACTGTATAATGATGTGAGTATCTATACACTGATAATGAGCACACTGTACTGTATAATGATGTGAGTATCTATACACTGATAATGAGCACACTGTACTGTATAATGATGTGAGTATCTATACACTGATAATGAGCACACTGTACTGTATAATGATGTGAGTATCTATACACTGATAATGAGCACACTGTACTGTATAATGATGTGAGTATCTATACACTGATAATGAGCACACTGTACTGTATAATGATGTGAGTATCTATATACTGATAATGAGCACACTGTACGGTATAATGATGTGAGTATCTATACACTGATAATGAGCACACTGCACTGTATAATGATGTGAGTATCTATACACTGATAATGAGCACACTGTACTGTATAATAATGTGAGTACCTATACACTGATAATGAGCACTCTGTACTGTATAATGATGTGCGTATCTATACACTGATAATGAGCACACTGCATTGTATAATGATGTGAGTATCTATACACTGATAATGAGCACACTGCACTGTATAATGATGTGAGTATCTATACACAGATAATGAGCACACTGCACTGTATAATGATGTGAGTATCTATACACTGATAATGAGCACACTGTATAATGATGTGAGTATCTATACACTGATAATGAGCACACTGCACTGTATAATGATGTGAGTATCTATACACTGATAATGAGCACACTGTATAATGATGTGAGTATCTATACACTGATAATGAGCACACTGTACTGTATAATGATGTGAGTATCTATACACTGATAATGAGCACACTGCACTGTATAATGATGTGAGTATCTATACACTGATAATGAGGACACTGCACTGTATAATGATGTGAGTATCTATACACTGATAATGAGCACACTGCACTGTATAATGATGTGAGTATCTATACACTGATAATGAGCACACTGTACTGTATAATGATGTAAGTATCTATACACTGATAATGAGCACTCTGTACTGTATAATGATGTGAGTATCTATACACTGATAATGAGCACGCTGTACTGTATAATGATGTTAGTATCTATACACTGATAATGAGCACACTGTACTGTATAATGATCTGAGTATCTATACACTGATAATGAGCACGCTGTATAATGATGTGAGTATCTATACACTGATAATGAGCACACTGTACTTTATAATGATGTGAGTATCTATACACTGATAATGAGCACACTGCACTGTATAATGATGTGAGTATCTATACACTGATAATGAGCACACTGCACTGTATAATGATGTGAGTATCTATACACTGATAATGAGCACACTGTACTGTATAATGATGTGAGTATCTATAAACTGATAATGAGCACACTGTACTATATAATGATGTGAGTATCTATACACTGATAATGAGCACACTGTACTGTATAATGATGTGAGTATCTATACACTGATAATAAGCACACTGCACTGTATAATGATGTGAGTATCTATACACTGATAATGATCACACTGTACTGTATAATGATGTGAGTATATATACACAGATAATGAGCACACTGCACTGTATAATGATGTGAGTATCTATACACTGATAATGAGCACACTGTACTGTATAATGATGTGAGTATCTATACACTGATAATAAGCACACTGTACTGTATAATGATGTGAGTATCTATACACTGATAATGAGCACTGTATAATGATGTGAGTATCTATACACTGATAATGAGCACACTGTACTGTATAATGATGTGAGTATCTATACACTGATAATGAGCACACTGTACTGTATAATGATGTGAGTATCTATACACTGATAATGAGCACACTGTACTGTATAATGATGTAAGTATCTATACACTGATAATGAGCACACTGTACTGTATAATGATGTGAGTATCTATACACTGATAAAGAGCACACTGTACTGTATAATGATGTGAGTATCTATACACTGATAATGAGCACACTGTACTGTATAATGATGTGAGTATCTATACACTGATAATGAGCACACTGTACTGTATAATGATGTGAGTATCTATACACTGATAATGAGCACACTGTACTGTATAATGATGCGAGTATCTATACACTGATAATGAGCACACTGCACTGTATAATGATGTGAGTATCTATACACTGATAATGATCACACTGTACTGTATAATGATGTGAGTATCTATACACTGATAATGAGCACACTGTACTGTATAATGATGTGAGTATCTATATACTGATAATGAGCACACTGTATAATGATGTGAGTATCTATATACTGATAATGAGCACACTGTATAATGATGTGAGTATCTATACACTGATAATGAGCACACTGTATAATGATGCTGAGTATCTATACTCTACCTTATTATAATGATATTTATTGCTCTAGTAAGTTGCTCAGATGTAAAATGATTTACCAGCGCTGTTCTATCTTGAAGCTTTAGAGAGGCAGGTGTGGTATATTTGTTTAAAAGGTGTTCCCTGTGTGTCTGTGCAGGAGATAGAAGCTTATAGTGCTGCATCACATGACAGTTGTGTCTTATTTCTGTGTATTTTATATTATACTTGTTAAGTTTTATTACATTTATGCTTTTGCACTTCATTTGTAGGATACGTCACATCCCAATTTGCGCTCTCTATTAGAATATTTGTTTCTTTGTTTACAGGAATCACAATATGAGGGGTCTCTCTGCTCTATTTCTGCAGATGCTTCTGAATCAAGTATGGTCAGCGCCAAGGTCAACGCAAGAGAGCAGGTGAGCTCACAGTCCCACCCACCACCCTATTCCCTCTTACCCTCTACACCATTGCCTCATACCCTCTACGCCATTGCCTCTCACCCTCTACGCCATTATCTCTCACCCTCTACGCCATTATCTCTCACCCTCTACGCCATTATCTCTCACCCTCTACGCCATTATCTCTCACCCTCTACACCATTGCCTCTCACCCTCTACGCCATTATCTCTCACCCTCTACGCCATTATCTCTCACCCTCTACGCCATTATCTCTCACCCTCTACACCATTGCCTCTCACCCTCTCCACCATTATCTCTCACCCTCTACGCCATTATCTCTCACCCTCTACGCCATTGCCTCTCACCCTCTATGCCATTGCCTCTCACCCTCTACACCATTGCCGCTCACCCTCTACACCATTGCCTCTCACCCTCTACACCTTTATCTCTTACTCTCCACCATTATCGCTTACCCTCTACGCCATTGCCTCTCACCCTCTACACCATTATCTCTCACCCTCTACGCCATTGCCTCTCACCCTCTACGCCATTATCTCTAACCCTCTACACCATTGCCTCTCACCCTCTACGCCATTATCTCTTACTCTCCACCATTATCTCTCACCCTCTATGCCATTTCCTCTCACCCTTTACGCCATTGCCTCTCACCCTCTACGCCATTGCCTCTCACCCTCTACGCCATTGCCTCTCACCCTCTACGCCATTATCTCTCATCCTCTGTCATTGCCTCTCACCCTCTACACCATTTCCTCTCACCCTTTATGCCATTTCCTCTCACCCTTTACGCCATTGCCTCTCACCCTTTACGCCATTGCCTCTCACCCTTTACGCCATTGCCTCTCACCCTCTACGCCATTGCCTCTCACCCTCTACGCCATTATCTCTCATCCTCTGTCATTGCCTCTCACCCTCTACGCCATTATCTCTTACTCTACACCATTGCCTCTCACCCTCTACGCCATTATCTCTTACTCTACACCATTGCCTCTCACCCTCTACACCATTGCCTCTCACCCTCTATGCCATTATCGCTTACCCTCTACACCATTGCCTCTCACCCTCTACGCCATTATCTCTCACCCTCTACACCATTGCCTCTCACCCTCTATGCCATTATCGCTTACCCTCTACACCATTGCCTCTCACCCTCTACACCATTGCCTCTCACCCTCTATGCCATTATCGCTTACCCTCTACACCATTGCCTCATACCCTCTACGCTATTGCCTCTCACCCTCTACGCCATTATCTCTCACCCTCTATGCCATTATCTCTTACTCTACACCATTGCCTCTCACCCTCTACGCCATTATCTCTCACCCTCTACACCATTGCCTCTCACCCTCTACGCCATTATCTCTCACCCTCTACATCATTGCCTCTCACCCTCTACGCCATTATCTCTCACCCTCTATGCGTTTATCTCTTAATCTACACCATTGCCTCTCACCCTCTACGCCATTATCTCTTACTCTACACCATTGCCTCTCACCCTCTACGCCATTATCTCTCACCCTCTACGCCATTGCCTCATACCCTCTACGCTATTGCCTCTCACCCTCTCCACCATTATCTCTCACCCTCTACGCCATTGCCTCTCACCCTCTATGCCATTGCCTCATACCCTCTACGCCATTATCTCTCACCCTCTACACCATTGCCGCTCACCCTCTACACCATTGCCTCTCACCCTCTGTCTTTGCCTCTCACCCTCTATGTCATTGCCTATCACCCTCTACACCATTGCCTCTCACCCTCTACACCTTTATCTCTTACTCTCCACCATTATCGCTTACCCTCTACGCCATTGCCTCTCACCCTCTATGCCATTATATCTTACTCTCCACCATTATCGCTTACCCTCTACACCATTATCTCTCACCCTCTCTCATTGCCTCTCACCCTCTGTCATTGCCTCTCACCCTCTATGCCATTATCTCTTACTCTCCACCATTATCTCTTACTCTCCACCATTATCGCTTACCCTCTACGCCATTGCCTCTCACCCTCTACACCATTATCTTTTACTCTCCACCATTATCGCTTACCCTCGACGCCATTATCTCTCACCCTCTACACCATTGCCTCTCACCCTCTACGTCATTGCCTCTTACCCTCTATGCCATTCCCTCTTACCCTCTACGCCATTGCCTCTCACCCTCTACGCGATTATCTCTTACCTTCTATGCCATTCCCTCTGTAACGGCACCCCCAAGCATAAAAGGGCTAAACCGCCGTTTAGTAGATCTTCACTTTCAGAGGCACAGCATACAGTACATTTCCCCTTTCCCTCCCCCCAAGCATGAGTCAAAGCTCCATGGTGAGGGTCAAACAGATATCAGCAAGAGCTGTGGGTTTATTGTTCTTATATACACATTTTTACACATTAGTACCACCCACATGGTTTTGTAAAGCGATATGTGACAGACCCTTCTGTCAGGACTGAAGGAGTTAATTGTGTTTAGCTAAGAATCTAATTTCTAAAGACAGGTTTTCTGGCCTCAGCTATTGTGTGCTATAATTACATTTAAGTAATAAACAGGCCATTGTTTAATCACCCTCAGAGAGCAGACGCTAGGTGATAAGACAAGCCAAATGTGTTTAAGTTGTTATCTGCCTAAGTAAAGTATTTAAGTAATGTAATTCTACTGTTTCATAAAAGGGCGTCTTCCCCTTTTTATCTAAATGTACAAGAGTCTTTCAACCCCCCCATCTGGGGTCAAACCTGTATAAATACTAGGCATCTAGCCTTTAATAAATGTCATTCTGTTTAAACCTGGAAACTGGCTGGGTTGTGAATTGCTGATTCCCTATGCAGGACATTGTTCATCTGGTATTAACCCGTGGTACACTGTTGGTACCGTGACATTGGTGGCAAGCGACGGAATGAACCTTATCGCCCAGAAGAGCAACTACACAAGCCAGTAACCTCAGGAAGAGGGGGATTATTACAATACTGACTAAGATGGAAAGAGTACCAGGGACAGAAGGAACCAATGGGCCCAGCATAACAGACAGAACCCCCGCAGAAGCAAGCTTTGATCGGGCGGTTAAAATAAGACTGGCACATTATGGCCCCAACCCATCTGCGGAAATTATCGACCGGGTCATAGCAGCTGTGGAGGCCAACCTACTTCGCCAAAGCGGCGCTGCAGCAAACCCAGTGGAAAAGAGAAAAGTAAATTTTGCAGCTTTTAAAAACTTCCTGGAAACAGAAGGAGAGATTGATGGGTACCTTGCGGATTTTGAGAGGCAATGTGCACTACACAAGGTACCCGCAGAGGACTGGGTCATGATATTATCCGGAAAATTATCCGGCCGGGCCAGTGAGGCTTTTCGGGCCATTCCAGATGAGGAAGTCGGGGATTATAATACTGTAAAAGAGGCTCTGCTCTCCAGGTATGCGGTTACACCGGAGGCATACCGGAGGCGGTTCAGAGACACTGTTAAATTAACTGGAGATTCCTACCTTGAGTGGGCATGTAAGGTGCACCGCACAGCAGCTCACTGGATAGCGGGGTGCCAAGCCGTATCTGGGGAAGAGGTGCTGCAGCTATTCCTGTTGGAACATTGCTTCGACAAGTTACCCGCAGGAGTTCGAGAGTGGGTTCGGGACCGTAAACCCTCCACCCTGCATGAAGCGGCTCGCTTGGCAGATGAGTATACGGATGCCCGCAAACTGGACACTTCTACCACTAAGCCCCCTGCTAGAGTGGAGTACAGACCCCCAGTCACCCCAGCAGCTGCCAGTTACCAACCCCCGGCGCACCGCTATACCACACGGCCTCTGGCCACGAACTACCCTCAGAGAGCCTGGTTCAATTCACGGGGCTACTCACAGCCTATTTGGTGCTTTGGATGTAAGCAACTAGGGCACAAAAGACCAGAGTGTCCCCTAAATGCAGCGAACCAAGCACAGTCCTGGAGAAGACCCGCCGGCGGAATCCCACGTAACTCTCAGCCTGCGGCCCGCTACGTAGAGGCGCAAGAATGCTGGAGCATCCTACATGAGGCAGACCTTGTGCAAGCTGCCCACCGGAATAACCGGCAACTGGTTAAAGTGAATGGGAAGAAGGTCAGTGGTCTACGGGATACTGGTGCTACCATGACCTTGCTTCAAAAGAACTTGGTGTCTGAGAAACAGTACACTGGAGACACTGTGGCTGTGAGGGTAGCAGGGGGCGATGTGTTCAGCCTACCTGTTGCCAGGGTACATTTGGATTGGGGAGTGGGTGCTAGACCTGTGAATGTGGGGGTCAAGAAGGACTTACCTGCTGATGTTCTTCTTGGAAATGACTTGGCTCCCCTTGTTTCTGCCTATGCTCCCATGGGTCCTGCTGATGTTAACCCTGTGACTACCCGTGCTCAGATCCGTGCAGCAGAGACTGACCCCCCTGCTGCTAAGCCCCAGGACGCTGAGCTCAGTAAATCTCTATCCGCTATTGATACGTGGAAGTCCCGTTACAATGCGCTGATGAAGGAGAAGAGGAGCGCAGAGGAAAAAGCACGTTTAGAACGTGAATCTCTGCTAGACAAGCTGCACCGACAGACTGCAGAAAACACCAGCTTGAGAGTGGGACATGAAACATTAAAGACAAACTTAGCGACACTTGAAGAGAAGCTGACGCTGGCTCATAGTGAGGTGCAGCAACTCAAGGGCACCCTATGTCAGTATGAAGGGATTGTGGATACCTATAAAGAGCAGGTACAGAAAACTCGTAAAGAAGCTGATGGGATTTTGAAGGACTGTTTAGCCCTAGTCTGGGCACTGAGGAAGTTGAACCCTTCTTTGTATGGACAGGAATTCTCTCTCATAACGGGAATACAGATGGATTGTCCTGGCAAACTGACATGCCTACCACCTCCTAGTCCGGTCATCCCCAGGTTGACCCGCCAAAGGGTCAAGCCGGGTCTGCCGGAGTGTTCCACAAGGGGGGAGATATGTGACAGACCCTTCTGTCAGGACTGAAGGAGTTAATTGTGTTTAGCTAAGAAACTAATTTCTAAAGACAGAGTTGCTGGCCTCAGCTATTGTGTGCTATAATTACATTTCTTTCATGTAATTAGCAAGAGTCCATGAGCTAGTGACGTATGGGATATACATTCCTACCAGGAGGGGCAAAGTTTCCCAAACCTCAAAATGCCTATAAATACACCCCTCACCACACCCACAATTCAGTTTTACAAACTTTGCCTCCGATGGAGGTGGTGAAGTAAGTTTGTGCTAGATTCTACGTTGATATGCGCTCCGCAGCAAGTTGGAGCCCGGTTTTCCTCTCAGCGTGCAGTGAATGTCAGAGGGATGTGAGGAGAGTATTGCCTATTTGAATGCAGTGATCTCCTTCTAAGGGGTCTATTTCATAGGTTCTCTGTTATCGGTCGTAGAGATTCATCTCTTACCTCCCTTTTCAGATCGACGATATACTCTTATATATACCATTACCTCTGCTGATTCTCGTTTCAGTACTGGTTTGGCTATCTACTATATGTAGATGAGTGTCCTGGGGTAAGTAAGTCTTATTTTCTGTGACACTCCTAGCTATGGTTGGGCACTTTGTTTATAAAGTTCTAAATATATGTATTCAAACATTTATTTGCCTTGACTCAGAATGTTCAACTTTCCTTATTTTCAGACAGTCAGTTTCATATTTGGGATAATGCATTTTAACATTTTTCTTACCTTAAAATTTGACTTTTTCCCTGTGGGCTGTTAGGCTCGCGGGGGCTGAAAATGCTTAATTTTATTGCGTCATTCTTGGCGCGGACTTTTTTGGCGCAAAAATTCTATTTCCGTTTCCGGCGTCATACGTGTCGCCGGAAGTTGCGTCATTTTTTGACGTTATTTTGCGCCAAAAATGTCGGCGTTCCGGATGTGGCGTCATTTTTGGCGCCAAAAAGCATTTAGGCGCCAAATAATGTGGGCATCTTATTTGGCGCGAAAAAATATGGGCGTCACTTTTGTCTCCACATTATTTAAGTCTCATTTTTTATTGCTTCTGGTTGCTAGAAGCTTGTTCTTTGGCATTTTTTCCCATTCCTGAAACTGTCATTTAAGGAATTTGATCAATTTTGCTTTATATATATGTTGTTTTTTCTCTTACATATTGCAAGATGTCTCACGTTGCATCTGAGTCAGAAGATACTACAGGAAAATCGCTGTCAAGTGCTGAATCTACCAAAGCTAAGTGTATCTGCTGTAAACTTTTGGTAGCTATTTCTCCAGCTGTTGTTTGTATTGATTGTCATGACAAACTTGTTAAAGCAGATAATATTTCCTTTAGTAAAGTACCATTGCCTGTTGCAGTTCCTTCAACATCTAAGGTGCAGAATGTTCCTGATAATATAAGAGATTTTGTTTCTGAATCCATAAAGAAGGCTATGTCTGTTATTTCTCCTTCTAGTAAACGTAAAAAATCTTTTAAAACTTCTCTCCCTACAGATGAATTTTTAACTGAACATCATCATTCTGATTCTGATGATTCCTCTGGTTCAGAGGATTCTGTCTCAGAGGTTGATGCTGATAAATCTTCATATTTATTTAAAATGGAATTTATTCGTTCTTTACTTAAAGAAGTCCTAATTGCTTTAGAAATAGAGGATTCTGGTCCTCTTGATACTAAATCTAAACGTTTAAATAAGGTTTTTAAATCTCCTGTAGTTATTCCAGAAGTTTTTCCTGTCCCTGATGCTATTTCTGCAGTAATTTCCAAAGAATGGGATAATTTGGGTAATTCATTTACTCCTTCTAAACGTTTTAAGCAATTATATCCTGTGCCGTCTGACAGATTAGAATTTTGGGACAAGATCCCTAAAGTTGATGGGGCTATTTCTACCCTTGCTAAACGTACTACTATTCCTACGTCAGATGGTACTTCGTTTAAGGATCCTCTAGATAGGAAAATTGAATCCTTTCTAAGAAAAGCTTATCTGTGTTCAGGTAATCTTCTTAGACCTGCTATATCTTTGGCTGATGTTGCTGCAGCTTCAACTTTTTGGTTGGAAACTTTAGCGCAACAAGTAACACATCGTGATTCTCATGATATTATTATTCTTCTTCAACATGCTAATAATTTTATCTGTGATGCCATTTTTGATATTATCAGAGTTGATGTCAGGTTTATGTCTCTAGCTATTTTAGCTAGAAGAGCTTTATGGCTTAAAACTTGGAATGCTGATATGGCTTCTAAATCAACTTTACTTTCCATTTCTTTCCAGGGTAACAAATTATTTGGTTCTCAGTTGGATTCCATTATTTCAACTGTTACTGGTGGGAAAGGAACTTTTTTACCACAGGATAAAAAATCTAAAGGTAAAAACAGGGCTAATAATCGTTTTCGTTCCTTTCGTTTCAACAAAGAACAAAAGCCTGATCCTTCATCCTCAGGAGCAGTTTCAGTTTGGAGACCATCTCCAGTTTGGAATAAATCCAAGCCAGCTAGAAAGGCAAAGCCTGCTTCTAAGTCCACATGAAGGTGCGGCCCTCATTCCAGCTCAGCTGGTAGGGGGCAGGTTACGTTTTTTCAAGGAAATTTGGATCAATTCTGTTCACAATCTTTGGATTCAGAGCATTGTTTCAGAAGGGTACAGAATTGGTTTCAAGTTGAGACCTCCTGCAAAGAGATTTTTTCTTTCCCGTGTCCCAGTAAATCCAGTAAAAGCTCAAGCATTTCTGAAATGTGTTTCAGATCTAGAGTTGACTGGAGTAATTATGCCAGTTCCAGTTCCGGAACAGGGGATGGGGTTTTATTCAAATCTCTTCATTGTACCAAAGAAGGAGAATTCTTTCAGACCAGTTCTGGATCTAAAAATATTGAATCGTTATGTAAGGATACCAACGTTCAAGATGGTAACTGTAAGGACTATCTTACCTTTTGTTCAGCAAGGGAATTATATGTCCACAATAGATTTACAGGATGCATATCTGCATATTCCGATTCATCCAGATCATTATCAGTTCCTGAGATTCTCGTTTCTGGACAAGCATTACCAGTTTGTGGCTCTGCCGTTTGGCCTAGCTACAGCTCCAAGAATTTTTACAAAGGTTCTCGGTGCCCTGCTGTCTGTAATCAGAGAACAGGGTATTGTGGTATTTCCTTATTTGGACGATATCTTGGTACTTGCTCAGTCTTTACATTTAGCAGAATCTCATACGAATCGACTTGTGTTGTTTCTTCAAGATCATGGTTGGAGGATCAATTTACCAAAAAGTTCTTTGATTCCTCAGACAAGGGTAACCTTTCTGGGTTTCCAGATGGATTCAGTGTCCATGACTCTGTCTTTAACAGACAAGAGACGTCTAAAGTTGATTACAGCTTGTCGAAACCTTCAGTCACAATCATTCCCTTCGGTAGCCTTATGCATGGAAATTCTAGGTCTTATGACTGCTGCATCGGACGCGATCCCCTTTGCTCGTTTTCACATGCGACCTCTTCAGCTCTGTATGCTGAAGCAATGGTGCAAGGATTACACGAAGATATCTCAATTAATATCTTTAAAACCGATTGTTCGACACTCTCTAACATGGTGGACAGATCACCATCGTTTAATTCAGGGGGCTTCTTTTGTGCTTCCGACCTGGACTGTAATTTCAACAGATGCAAGTCTCACAGGTTGGGGAGCTGTGTGGGGATCTCTGACGGCACAAGGAGTTTGGGAATCTCAGGAGGTGAGATTACCGATCAATATTTTGGAACTCCGTGCAATTTTCAGAGCTCTTCAGTTTTGGCCTCTTCTGAAGAGAGAATCGTTCATTTGTTTTCAGACAGACAATGTCACAACTGTGGCATACATCAATCATCAAGGAGGGACTCACAGTCCTCTGGCTATGAAAGAAGTATCTCGAATTTTGGTTTGGGCGGAATCCAGCTCCTGTCTAATCTCTGCGGTTCATATCCCAGGTGTAGACAATTGGGAAGCGGATTATCTCAGTCGCCAAACGTTGCATCCGGGCGAATGGTCTCTTCACCCAGAGGTATTTCTTCAGATTGTTCAAATGTGGGAACTTCCAGAAATAGATCTGATGGCGTCCCATCTAAACAAGAAACTTCCCAGGTATCTGTCCAGATCCCGGGATCCTCAGGCGGAGGCAGTGGATGCATTATCACTTCCTTGGAAGTATCATCCTGCCTATATCTTTCCGCCTCTAGTTCTTCTTCCAAGAGTAATCTCCAAGATTCTGAAGGAATGCTCGTTTGTTCTGCTGGTAGCTCCAGCATGGCCTCACAGGTTTTGGTATGCGGATCTTGTCCGGATGGCCTCTTGCCAACCGTGGACTCTTCCGTTAAGACCAGACCTTCTGTCACAAGGTCCTTTTTTCCATCAGGATCTGAAATCCTTAAATTTAAAGGTATGGAGATTGAACGCTTGATTCTTGGTCAAAGAGGTTTCTCTGACTCTGTGATTAATACTATGTTACAGGCTCGTAAATCTGTATCTCGAGAGATATATTATAGAGTCTGGAAGACTTATATTTCTTGGTGTCTTTCTCATCATTTTTCCTGGCATTCTTTTAGAATACCGAGAATTTTACAGTTCCTTCAGGATGGTTTAGATAAAGGTTTGTCCGCAAGTTCTTTGAAAGGACAAATCTCTGCTCTTTCTGTTCTTTTTCACAGAAAGATTGCTATTCTTCCTGATATTCATTGTTTTGTACAAGCTTTGGTTCGTATAAAACCTGTCATTAAGTCAATTTCTCCTCCTTGGAGTTTGAATTTGGTTCTGGGAGCTCTTCAAGCTCCTCCGTTTGAACCTATGCATTCATTGGACATTAAATTACTTTCTTGGAAAGTTTTGATCCTTTTGGCCATCTCTTCTGCCAGAAGAGTTTCTGAATTATCTGCTCTTTCTTGTGAGTCTCCTTTTCTGATTTTTCATCAGGATAAGGCGGTGTTGCGAACTTCTTTTGAATTTTTACCTAAAGTTGTGAATTCCAACAACATTAGTAGAGAAATTGTGGTTCCTTCATTATGTCCTAATCCTAAGAATTCTAAGGAGAAATCGTTGCATTCTTTGGATGTTGTTAGAGCTTTGAAATATTATGTTGAAGCTACGAAATCTTTTCGTAAGACTTCTAGTCTATTTGTTATCTTTTCCGGTTCTAGAAAAGGCCAGAAAGCTTCTGCCATTTCTTTGGCATCTTGGTTGAAATCTTTAATTCATCTTGCCTATGTTGAGTCGGGTAAAACTCCGCCTCAGAGAATTACAGCTCATTCTACTAGGTCAGTTTCTACTTCCTGGGCGTTTAGGAATGAAGCTTCGGTTGACCAGATCTGCAAAGCAGCGACTTGGTCCTCTTTGCATACTTTTACTAAATTCTACCATTTTGATGTATTTTCTTCTTCTGAAGCAGTTTTTGGTAGAAAAGTACTTCAGGCAGCGGTTTCAGTTTGAATCTTCTGCTTATGTTTTTCGTTAAACTTTATTTTGGGTGTGGATTATTTTCAGCAGGAATTGGCTGTCTTTATTTTATCCCTCCCTCTCTAGTGACTCTTGTGTGGAAAGATCCACTTCTTGGGTAGTCATTATCCCATACGTCACTAGCTCATGGACTCTTGCTAATTACATGAAAGAAAACATAATTTATGTAAGAACTTACCTGATAAATTCATTTCTTTCATATTAGCAAGAGTCCATGAGGCCCGCCCTTTTTTTGTGGTGGTTATGATTTTGTATAAAGCACAATTATTCCAATTCCTTATTTTATATGCTTTCGCACTTTTTTATCACCCCACTTCTTGGCTATTCGCTAAACTGAATTGTGGGTGTGGTGAGGGGTGTATTTATAGGCATTTTGAGGTTTGGGAAACTTTGCCCCTCCTGGTAGGAATGTATATCCCATACGTCACTAGCTCATGGACTCTTGCTAATATGAAAGAAATGAATTTATCAGGTAAGTTCTTACATAAATTATGTTTTAAGTAATAAACAGGCCATTGTTTAATCACCCTCAGAGAGCAGACGCTAGGTGATAAGACAAGCCAAATGTGTTTAAGTTGTTATCTGCCTAAGTAAAGTATTTAAGTAATGTAATTCTACTGTTTCATAAAAGGGCGTCTTCCCCTTTTTATCTAAATGTACAAGAGTCTTTCAACCCCCCCATCTGGGGTCAAACCTGTATAAATACTAGGCATCTAGCCTTTAATAAATGTCATTCTGTTTAAACCTGGAAACTGGCTGGGTTGTGAATTGCTGATTCCCTATGCAGGAATGTCATTCTGTTTAAACCTGGAAACTGGCTGGGTTGTGAATTGCTGATTCCCTATGCAGGACATTGTTCATCTGGTATTAACCCGTGGTACACTGTTGGTACCGTAACACAAACAATAAACACATACAATACTCTCAGACACTCCCACACAAAATCCTCCCCTCTGCCTGATGCAATTACCTTACACAATGGGTGATGCAGTTACCTTACACAATGGTTGATACAATTACCTTACACAATGGTTGATACAATTACCTTACACAATGGTTGATACAATTACCTTACACAATGGTTGATACAATTACCTTACACAATGGTTGATGCAGTTACCTTACACAATGGGTGATGCAGTTACCTTACACAATGGGTGATGCAGTTACCTTACACAATGGTTGATGCAATTACCTTACACAATGGTTGATACAATTACCTTACACAATGGTTGATACAATTACCTTACGCCATTGCCTCATACCCTCTACGCCATTGCCTCTCACCCTCTGTCATTGCCTCTCAACCTCTACACCATTATCTCTTACTCTCCACCATTATCACTTACCCTCTACGCCATTATCACTTACCCTCTACACCATTGCCGCTTACCCTCTACACCATTGCCTCTCACCCTCTGTGTTTGCCTCTCACCCTCTGTCATTGCCTCTCACCCTCTGTCATTGCCTCTCACCCTCTGTCATTGCCTATCACCCTCTACACCATTGCCTCTCACCCTCTACACCTTTATCTCTTACTCTCCACCATTATCACTTACCCTCTACGCCATTATCACTTACCCTCTACACCATTGCCGCTTACCCTCTACACCATTGCCTCTCACCCTCTGTGTTTGCCTCTCACCCTCTGTCATTGCCTCTCACCCTCTGTCATTGCCTATCACCCTCTACACCATTGCCTCTCACCCTCTACACCTTTATCTCTTACTCTCCACCATTATCGCTTACCCTCTACGCCATTGCCTCTCACCCTCTACGCCATTATATCTTACTCTCCACCATTATGGCTTACCCTCTACACCATTATCTCTCACCCTCTCTCATTGCCTCTCACCCTCTGTCATTGCCTCTCACCCTCTATGCCATTATCTCTTACTCTCCACCATTATCGCTTACCCTCTACGCCATTGCCTCTCACCCTCTACGCCATTATCTCTTACTCTCCACCATTATCGCTTACCCTCTACACCATTATCTCTCACCCTCTATGCCATTTCCTCTCACCCTCTATGCCATTTCCTCTCACCCTTTACGCCATTGCCTCTCACCCTTTACGCCATTGCCTCTCACCCTTTACGCCATTGCCTCTCACCCTCTACGCCATTGCCTCTCACACTCTACGCCATTGTCTCTCACCCTCTACGCCATTATCTCTCATCCTCTGTCATTGCCTCTCACCCTCTACGCCATTCCCTCTTACCCTCTGCGCCATTGCCTCTCACCATCTACGCCATTATCTCTTACTCGACACCATTGCCTCTCACCCTCTACACCATTGCCTCTCACCCTCTATGCCATTATCGCTTACCCTCTACACCATTGCCTCTCACCCTCTACGCCATTATCTCTCACCCTCTATGCCATTATCTCTTAATCTACACCATTGCCTCTCACCCTCTACGCCATTATCTCTTACTCTACACCATTGCCTCTCACCCTCTACGCCATTATCTCTCACCCTCTACACCATTGCCTCTCACCCTCTACGCCATTATCTCTCACCCTCTACACCATTGCCTCTCACCCTCTACACCATTATCTCTTACTCTCCACCATTATCGCTTACCCTCTACGCCATTATCTCTCACCCTCTACGCCATTGCCTCTCACCCTCTACACCATTATCTTTTACTCTCCACCATTATCGCTTACCCTCAACGCCATTATCTCTCACCCTCTACACCATTGCCTCTCACCCTCTACGTCATTGCCTCTCACCCTCTACGCCATTATCTCTTACCCTCTATGCCATTCCCTCTTACCCTCTACGCCATTGCCTCTCACCCTCTACGCGATTATCTCTTACCTTCTATGCCATTCCCTCTGTAACGGCACCCCCAAGCATAAAAGGGCTAAACCGCCGTTTAGTAGATCTTCACTTTCAGAGGCACAGCATACAGTACATTTCCCCTTTCCCTCCCCCCAAGCATGAGTCAAAGCTCCATGGTGAGGGTCAAACAGATATCAGCAAGAGCTGTGGGTTTATTGTTCTTATATACACATTTTTACACATTAGTACCACCCACATGGTTTTGTAAAACAAACAATAAACACATACAATACTCTCAGACACTCCCACATGAAATCCTCCCCTCTGCCTGATGCAATTACCTTACACAATGGGTGATGCAATTACCTTACACAATGGTTGATGCAGTTACCTTACACAATGGTTGATACAATTACCTTACACAATGGTTGATACAATTACCTTACACAATGGTTGATACAATTACCTTACACAATGGTTGATACAATTACCTTACACAATGGTTGATGCAGTTACCTTACACAATGGGTGATGCAGTTACCTTACACAATGGGTGATGCAATTACCTTACACAATGGTTGATGCAATTACCTTACACAATGGTTGATACAATTACCTTACACAATGGTTGATACAATTACCTTACACAATGGTTGATACCATTACCTTAAACCAGTTCCACAGAGTCTTCTATCCTGGAGATAATTGGGAAGTAATACAATTATCTCCAAGGACAGAGGCAAGACTCCATTGAACACATGGTAGCAAAAGACAATAATATACATAAAAATATATAACTGTGCAGCTATTGCATAAAACAGGTACATTCAACAAATCCCCAGATAGCCTAGATCTGAGCGCACATTATTACTGAATGGCGCTCAGGTCACACACATACAGTTCAATTGCAGGGGAAAATCAAGCATTTCAACAGGGGGCCATAGTCTAAAGGCAGCAGGTGGGCAACCAGGCTCCTCCAATGCACAGTGGCGAGATTGGTCTCGTCACACCCTCTCACCCTCTACGCCATTACCTCTCACCCTCTACGCCATTCCCTCTCACCCTTTACGCCATTGCCTCTCACCCTCTACGCCATTATCTCTTACTCTACACCATTGCCTCTCACCCTCTACACCGTTATCTCTCACCCTCTACACCATTGCCTCTCACCCTCTACGCCATTATCTCTCACCCTCTATGCCATTATCTCTTAATCTACACCATTGCCTCTCACCCTCTACGCCATTATCTCTTACTCTACACCATTGCCTCTCACCCTCTACGCCATTATCTCTCACCCTCTACACCATTGCCTCTCACCCTCTACGCCATTATCTCTCACCCTCTACACCATTGCCTCTCACCCTCTACACCATTATCTCTTACTCTCCACCATTATCGCTTACCCTCTACGCCATTATCTCTCACCCTCTACGCCATTGCCTCTCACCCTCTACACCATTATCTTTTACTCTCCACCATTATCGCTTACCCTCAACGCCATTATCTCTCACCCTCTACACCATTGCCTCTCACCCTCTACGTCATTGCCTCTCACCCTCTACGCCATTATCTCTTACCCTCTATGCCATTCCCTCTTACCCTCTACGCCATTGCCTCTCACCCTCTACGCGATTATCTCTTACCTTCTATGCCATTCCCTCTGTAACGGCACCCCCAAGCATAAAAGGGCTAAACCGCCGTTTAGTAGATCTTCACTTTCAGAGGCACAGCATACAGTACATTTCCCCTTTCCCTCCCCCCAAGCATGAGTCAAAGCTCCATGGTGAGGGTCAAACAGATATCAGCAAGAGCTGTGGGTTTATTGTTCTTATATACACATTTTTACACATTAGTACCACCCACATGGTTTTGTAAAACAAACAATAAACACATACAATACTCTCAGACACTCCCACATGAAATCCTCCCCTCTGCCTGATGCAATTACCTTACACAATGGGTGATGCAATTACCTTACACAATGGTTGATGCAGTTACCTTACACAATGGTTGATACAATTACCTTACACAATGGTTGATACAATTACCTTACACAATGGTTGATACAATTACCTTACACAATGGTTGATACAATTACCTTACACAATGGTTGATGCAGTTACCTTACACAATGGGTGATGCAGTTACCTTACACAATGGGTGATGCAATTACCTTACACAATGGTTGATGCAATTACCTTACACAATGGTTGATACAATTACCTTACACAATGGTTGATACAATTACCTTACACAATGGTTGATACCATTAC
This sequence comes from Bombina bombina, assembly GCF_027579735.1. Taxonomy (NCBI): domain Eukaryota; kingdom Metazoa; phylum Chordata; class Amphibia; order Anura; family Bombinatoridae; genus Bombina; species Bombina bombina. The sequence continues at coordinate 16,447,874 of NC_069502.1, read as the reverse complement.
CTTAAACCAGTTCCACAGAGTCTTCTATCCTGGAGATAATTGGGAAGTAATACAATTATCTCCAAGGACAGAGGCAAGACTCCATTGAACACATGGTAGCAAAAGACAATAATATACATAAAAATATATAACTGTGCAGCTATTGCATAAAACAGGTACATTCAACAAATCCCCAGATAGCCTAGATCTGAGCGCACATTATTACTGAATGGCGCTCAGGTCACACACATACAGTTCAATTGCAGGGGAAAATCAAGCATTTCAACAGGGGGCCATAGTCTAAAGGCAGCAGGTGGGCAACCAGGCTCCTCCAATGCACAGTGGCGAGATTGGTCTCGTCACACCCTCTCACCCTCTACGCCATTACCTCTCACCCTCTACGCCATTCCCTCTTACCCTCTACGCCATTGCCTCTCACCCTCTACGCCATTATCTCTTACTCTACACCATTGCCTCTCACCCTCTACACCGTTATCTCTCACCCTCTACACCATTGCCTCTCACCCTCTACGCCATTATCTCTCACCCTCTATGCCATTATCTCTTAATCTACACCATTGCCTCTCACCCTCTACGCCATTATCTCTTACTCTACACCATTGCCTCTCACCCTCTACGCCATTATCTCTCACCCTCTACACCATTGCCTCTCACCCTCTACGCCATTATCGCTTACCCTCTACACCATTGCCTCTCACCCTCTACACCATTATCTCTTACTCTCCACCATTATCGCTTACCCTCTATGCCATTATCTCTCACCCTCTACGCCATTGCCTCTCACCCTCTACACCATTATCTTTTACTCTCCACCATTATCGCTTACCCTCAACGCCATTATCTCTCACCCTCTACACCATTGCCTCTCACCCTCTACGTCATTGCCTCTCACCCTCTACGCCATTATCTCTTACCCTCTATGCCATTCCCTCTTACCCTCTACGCCATTGCCTCTCACCCTCTACGCGATTATCTCTTACCTTCTATGCCATTCCCTCTGTAACGGCACCCCCAAGCATAAAAGGGCTAAACCGCCGTTTAGTAGATCTTCACTTTCAGAGGCACAGCATACAGTACATTTCCCCTTTCCCTCCCCCCAAGCATGAGTCAAAGCTCCATGGTGAGGGTCAAACAGATATCAGCAAGAGCTGTGGGTTTATTGTTCTTATATAAACATTTTTACACATTAGTACCACCCACATGGTTTTGTAAAACAAACAATAAACACATACAATACTCTCAGACACTCCCACATGAAATCCTCCCCTCTGCCTGATGCAATTACCTTACACAATGGGTGATGCAATTACCTTACACAATGGTTGATGCAGTTACCTTACACAATGGTTGATACAATTACCTTACACAATGGTTGATACAATTACCTTACACAATGGTTGATACAATTACCTTACACAATGGTTGATACAATTACCTTACACAATGGTTGATACAATTACCTTACACAATGGTTGATGCAGTTACCTTACACAATGGGTGATGCAGTTACCTTACACAATGGTTGATGCAATTACCTTACACAATGGTTGATACAATTACCTTACACAATGGTTGATACAATTACCTTACACAATGGTTGATACCATTACCTTAAACCAGTTCCACAGAGTCTTCTATCCTGGAGATAATTGGGAAGTAATACAATTATCTCCAAGGACAGAGGCAAGACTCCATTGAACACATGGTAGCAAAAGACAATAATATATATAAAAATATATAACTCTGCAGCTATTGCATAAAACAGGTACATTCAACAAATCCCCAGATAGCCTAGATCTGAGCGCACATTATTACTGAATGGCGCTCAGGTCACACACATACAGTTCAATTGCAGGGGAAAATCAAGCATTTCAACAGGGGGCCATAGTCTAAAGGCAGCAGGTGGGCAACCAGGCTCCTCCAATGCACAGTGGCAAGATTGGTCTGGTCACACCCTCTCACCCTCTACGCCATTACCTCTCACCCTCTACGCCATTGCCTCTCACCCTCTACGCCATTATCTCTTACTCTACACCATTGCCTCTCACCCTCTACACCGTTATCTCTCACCCTCTACACCATTGCCTCTCGCCCTCTACGCCATTATCTCTCACCCTCTATGCCATTATCTCTTAATCTACACCATTGCCTCTCACCCTCTACGCCATTATCTCTTACTCTACACCATTGCCTCTCACCCTCTACGCCATTATCTCTCACCCTCTACACCATTGCCTCTCACCCTCTACGCCATTATCGCTTACCCTCTACACCATTGCCTCTCACCCTCTACGCCATTATCTCTCACCCTCTACACGATTGCCTCTCACCCTCTATGCCATTATCACTTACCCTCTACACCATTGCCTCTCACCCTCTACGCCATTATCTCTTACTCTACACCATTGCCTCTCACCCTCTACGCCATTATCTCTCACCCTCTACACCATTGCCTCTCACCCTCTACGCCATTATCGCTTACCCTCTACACCATTGCCTCTCACCCTCTACGCCATTATCTCTCACCCTCTACACGATTGCCTCTCACCCTCTATGCCATTATCACTTACCCTCTACACCATTGCCTCTCACCCTCTACGCCATTATCGCTTACTCTCTACACCATTGCCTCTCACCCTCTACGCTATTATCTCTCACCCTCTATGCCATTATCTCTTAATCTACACCATTGCCTCTCATCCTCTACGCCATTATCTCTTACTCTACACCATTGCCTCTCACCCTCTACGCCATTATCTCTCACCCTCTACACCCTTGCCTCTCACCCTCTACGCCATTATCACTTACCCTCTACACCATTGCCTCTCACCCTCTATGCCATTATCTCTCACCCTCTACACCATTGCCTCTCACCCTCTACGCCATTATCTTTTACTCTCCACCATTATCGCTTACCCTCGACGCCATTATCTCTCACCCTCTACACCATTGCCTCTCACCCTCTACGTCATTGCCTCTCACCCTCTACGCCATTATCTCTTACCCTCTATGCCATTCCCTCTTACCCTCTACGCCATTGCCTCTCACCCTCTACGCGATTATCTCTTACCTTCTATGCCATTCCCTCTGTAACGGCACCCCCAAGCATAAAAGGGCTAAACCGCCGTTTAGTAGATCTTCACTTTCAGAGGCACAGCATACAGTACATTTCCCCTTTCCCTCCCCCCAAGCATGAGTCAAAGCTCCATGGTGAGGGTCAAACAGATATCAGCAAGAGCTGTGGGTTTATTGTTCTTATATACACATTTTTACACATTAGTACCACCCACATGGTTTTGTAAAACAAACAATAAACACATACAATACTCTCAGACACTCCCACATGAAATCCTCCCCTCTGCCTGATGCAATTACCTTACACAATGGTTGATACAATTACCTTACACAATGGTTGATACAATTACCTTACACAATGGTTGATACAATTACCTTACACAATGGGTGATGCAATTACCTTACACAATGGTTGATGCAGTTACCTTACACAATGGGTGATGCAATTACCTTACACAATGGTTGATGCAGTTACCTTACACAATGGTTGATACCATTACCTTAAACCAGTTCCACGGAGTCTTCTATCCTGGAGATAATTGGGAAGTAATACAATTATCTCCAAGGACAGAGGCAAAACTCCATTGAACACATGGTAGCAAAAGACAATAATATACATAAAAATATATAACTGTACAGCTATTGCATAAAACAGGTACATTCAACAAATCCCCAGATAGCCTAGATCTGAGCGCACATTATTACTGAATGGCGCTCAGGTCACACACATACAGTTCAATTGAAGGGGAAAATCAAGTGTTTCAACAGGGGGCCATAGTCTAAAGGCAGCAGGCGGGCAACCAGGCTCCTCCAATGCACAGTGGCGAGATTGGTCTCGTCACACCCTCTCACCCTCTACGCCATTACCTCTCACCCTCTACGCCATTACCTCTCACCCTCTACGCCATTATCTCTCACCCTCTACGCCTTTGCCTCTCACCCTCTACGCCATTATCTCTTACTTTACACCATTGCCTCTCACCCTCTACGCCATTATCGCTTACCCTCTACACCATTGCCTCTCACCCTCTACGCCTTTGCCTCTCACCCTCTACGCCATTATCTCTTACTTTACACCATTGCCTCTCACCCTCTACGCCATTATCTCTCACCCTCTAAACCATTGCCTCTCACCCTCTACGCCATTATCTCTTACTTTACACCAATGCCTCTCACCCTCTACGCCATTATCTCTCACCCTCTACGCCATTGCCTCTCACCCTCTACGCCATTATCTCTTACTCTCCACCATTATCACTTACCCTCTACACCATTATCTCTCACCCTCTACACCATTGTCTCACCCTCTACGCCATTATCTCTTACTCTATGCCATTATCTCTCACCCTCTACACCATTGCCTCTCACCCTCTACGCCATTATCTCTTACTCTCCACCATTATCGCTTACCCTCTACACCATTATCTCTCACCCTCTACGCCATTATCTCTCACCCTCTACACCATTATCTCTTACTCTCCACCATTATCGCTTACCCTCTACACCATTATCTCTCACCCTCTACGCCATTGCCTCTCACCCTCTATGCCATTATCTCTTACTCTCCACCATTAACGCTCACCCTCTACGCCATTATCTCTAACCCTCTACTTCATTGCCTCTCACCCTCTACACCATTATCTCTTACTCTCCACCATTATTGCTTACCCTCTACGCGATTATCTCTCACCCTCTACACCATTATCGCTTACCCTCTACACCATTGCCTCTAACCCTCTATGTCATTGCCTCTCACCCTCTACACCATTATTGCTTACCCTCTACACCATTGCCTCTCACCCTCTACACCATTATCGCTTACCCTCTACACCATTGCCTCTCACCCTCTGTCATTGCCTCTCAGCCTCTACACCATTATCTCTTACTCTCCACCATTATTGCTTACCCTGTACGTGATTATCTCTCACCCTCTACACCATTATCGCTTACCCTCTACACCATTGCCGCTCACCCTCTGTCATTACCTCTCAGCCTCTATGTCATTGCCTCTCACCCTCTACACCATTATCTCTTACTCTCCACCATTATCGCTTACCCTCTACGCCATTATCTCTCACCCTCTACGCCATTGCCTCTCACCCTCTACACCATTATCTTTACATTATCCACCCACACTAAACTAAAAATGATATCTACCTGCCACCACTTAAGATTATATGATCTGGGAAATCTTAAGGAAACCCCATATATATACATTAACTCTCAGAATACAATTTAGCCAAAAATAACCTAAAATATACAGTTTTAATACTCAAGGGGCCTAGTTATCAAGCCGTCAACCTCAATTACGCTGGAATTCCGCAGCGTATTTGTGGCGAGGCTGATTCGCCTTAGTTATCAAAGGCTAGAGACCGGCAAAAGTAGAATTTTGTGACGTAAACTTCGATCCGCCGTGCGGCACAATCTGACTACTTTTGCTAGTTATCAAAAAACTAGCAGGTACGCTCGGCACTTTTACGGCCCAGCGTACCTGGTTTTCAAACCGCCACCCCTGGAGGCGGCGGATCCCATAGGAATCAATGGGAGTCTGACCATAGCGAAAGTACAAGTTCGCTGCTGACAGACATCCCATTGATTTGTATGGGAGCTGTCTACACCTAACACCCTAACATGTACCCAGAGTCTAAACACCTCTAATCTGTCCCCCCTACACCGCCGCAACTAAATAAAGTTATTACCCCCTAAACCGCCACTCCCGGAGCCCACCGCAAGCTACTCTATACATATTAACCCCTAAACCGCCGCTCCCGGAGCCCACCGCAACTATAATAAATGTATTAACCCCTAAACCGCCACTCCCTGAACCCGCCGCAACCTATATTAAATGTATTAACCCCTATCCTGCCCCCCCTACACCGTCGCCACCTATAATAAATTTAATAACCCCTAATCTGCCCCCCCTACACCGTCGCCACCTATAATAAATTTATTTAACCCCTATCCTGCCCCCCACTACGCCGCCGCCACTGTAATAAAATTATTAACCCCTAAACCTAAGTCTAACCCTAACCATAACGCCCCCCTAACTTAAATATTAATTAAATAAATCTAAATAAATTAACTCTTATTAACTAAATGAATCCTATTTAAAACTAAATACTTACCTTTAAAATATACCCTAATATAGCTACAATATAAATAATAATTATATTCTAGCTATTTTAGGATTTATTTTTATTTTACAGGTACCTTTCAATTTATTTTAACTAGGTACAATAGCTATTAAATAGTTATTAACTATTTAATAGCTTACCTAGCTAAGATAAACTGAAATTTACCTGTAAAATAAATCCTAACCTAAGTTACAATTACACCTAACACTACACTATACTTTAGTAAATTATTCCTATTTAAAAATAAATACTTACCTGTAAAATAAACCCTAAGATAGCTACAATATAATTAATAATTATATTGTAGCTATCTTAGGATTTATATTTATTTTACAGGTAACTTTGTATTTATTTTAGCTAGTTAGAATAGTTATTAAATAGTTATTAACTATTTAATAACTACCTAGCTAAAAGAAATACAAAATTACCTGTAAAATAAATCCTAACTTAAGTTACAATTAAACCTAATACTACACTATCATTAAATTAATTAAATAAACTACCTACAAATAACTACAATTAAATACAATTACATAAACTAACTAAAGTACAAAAAATAAAAAAAGCTAAGTTACAAAAAATAAAAAAATAAGTTACAAACATGTTAAAAATATTACAACAATTTTAAGCTACTTACACCTAATCTAAGCCCCCTAATAAAATAACAAACCCCCCCAAAATAAAAAAATGCCCTACCCTATTCTAAATTAAATAAAGTTCAAAGCTCTTTTACCTTACCAGCCCTTAAAAGGGCCATTTGTGGGGGCATGCCCCAAAGAAAACAGCTCTTTTGCCTGCAAAAGAAAAATACAACCCCCCCCAACATTAAAACCCACCACCCACATACCCCTAATCTAACCCAAACCCCCCTTACAAAAACCTAACACTAATCCTCTGAAGATCATCCTACCTTGTCTTCACTCAGCCGAGCAGCGATGGAACCGAAGTGGACATCCGGAGCGGAAGAAGTTAATCCTCCAAGCGGCGCTGAAGAAATCTTCCATCCGATGAAGTCATCATCCAGGCGGCGCTGAAGAAAAGTCTTCGATCCGGCCGATGTCATCTTCAAAGAGGCGCTGAAGAGGTCTTCTATCCGGGCGATGTCATCTTCCAAGCCGGGTCTTGAATCTTCCTTCCGCCGACGCGGAACCTCCTTCTTCACCGACGGACTACGACGAATGAAGGCTCCTTTAAGGGACGTCATCCAAGATGGCGTCCCCTCAATTCCGATTGGCTGATAGGATTCTATCAGCCAATCGGAATTAAGGTAGGAAAAATCTGATTGGCTGATGGAATCAGCCAATCAGATTGAGCTCGCATTCTATTGGCTGTTCCGATCAGCCAATAGAATGCGAGCTCAATCTGATTGGCTGATTGGATCAGCCAATCGGATTGAACTTGAATCTGATTGGCTGATTCCATCAGCCAATCAGAATTTTCCTACCTTAATTCCGATTGGCTGATAGAATCCTATCAGCCAATCGGAATTGAGGGGACGCCATCTTGGATGACGTCCCTTAAAGGAGCCTTCATTCGTCGTAGTCCGTCGGTGAAGAAGGAGGTTCCGCGTCGGCGGAAGGAAGATTCAAGACCCGGCTTGGAAGATGACTTTGCCCGGATAGAAGACCTCTTCAGCGCCTCTTTGAAGATGACATCGGCCGGATCGAAGACTTTTCTTCAGCGCCGCCTGGATGATGACTTCATCGGATGGAAGATTTCTTCAGCGCCGCTTGGAGGATTATCTTCTTCCGCTCCGGATGTCCACTTCGGTTCCATCGCTGCTCGGCTGAGTGAAGACAAGGTAGGATGATCTTCAGGGGATTAGTGTTAGGTTTTTGTAAGCGGGGTTTGGGTTAGATTAGGGGTATGTGGGTGGTGGGTTTTAATGTTGGGGGGGGCTGTATTTTTATTTTACAGGCAAAAGAGCTGTTTTCTTTGGGGCATGCCCCCACAAATGGCCCTTTTAAGGGCTCGTAAGGTAAAAGAGCTTTGAACTTTATTTAATTTAGAATAGGGTAGGGCATTTTTTTATTTTGGGGGGGTTTGTTATTTTATTAGGGGGCTTAGATTAGGTGTAAGTAGCTTAAAATTGTTGTAATATTTTTAACATGTTTGTAACTTATTTTTTTATTTTTTGTAACTTAGCTTTTTTTATTTTTTGTACTTTAGTTAGTTTATGTAATTGTATTTAATTGTAGTTATTTGTAGGTAGTTTATTTAATTAATTTAATGATAGTGTAGTATTAGGTTTAATTGTAACTTAGGTTAGGATTTATTTTACAGGTAATTTTGTATTTTTTAGCTAGGTAGTTATTAAATAGTTAATAACTATTTAATAACTATTCTAACTAGCTAAAATAAATACAAAGTTACCTGTAAAATAAATATAAATACTAAGATAGCTACAATATAATTATTAATTATATTGTAGCTATCTTAGGGTTTATTTTACAGGTAAGTATTTAGTTTTAAATAGGAATAATTTATTAAAGTATAGTGTAGTGTAATTGTAACTTAGTTTAGGATTTATTTTACAGGTAAATTTCAGTTTATTTTAGCTAGGTAAGCTATTAAATAGTTAATAACTATTTAATAGCTATTGTACCTAGTTAAAATAAATTGAAAGGTACCTGTAAAATAAAAATAAATCCTAAGATAGCTAGAATATAATTATTATTTATATTGTAGCTATATTAGGGTTTATTTTATAGGTAAGTATTTAGTTTTAAATAGGATTCATTTAGTTAATAAGAGTTAATTTATTTAGATTTATTTAATTAATATTTAAGTTAGGGGGGCGTTAGGGTTAGACTTAGGTTTAGGGGTTAATAATTTTATTACAGTGGCGGCGGCGTAGTGGGGGGCAGGATAGGGGTTAATAAATTTATTATAGGTGACGACGGTGTAGGTGGGGCAGGATAGGGGTTAATAGGTTTAATATAGGTTGCGGCGGGTTCAGGGAGCGGCGGTTTAGGGGTTAAACTATTTATTTAGTTGCGGCGAGGTGCGGGATCAGCAGGATAGGGGTTAATAACTTTATTATAGAGGGCGACGGTGTAGGGGGGGCAGGATAGGGGTTACTAGGTATACTGTAGGTGGCAGCGGTGTCCGGGAGCGGCGGTTTAGGGGTTAATACATTTATAAGAGTTGCGGCAGGGTCTAGGAGTGGCGGTTTAGGGGTTAGTAACTTTATTTAGTTGCGGGAGGCTCCGGGGGCGCCGGTATAGGGATAGAACCGTGTAGTTTAGTGTGAGTGCTTAGTGACAGGCTAGCAACAAAGCTGGGAAAAGGCCGAAGGGCAGCGAGATCGGATGAGTGATAACTCTCACAGTCCGCTGCTCATCGCCCTGCGGCTTTTTGACAGCTTTATTTGATAACTTAGGCGTATTTTTTCAGGTCCGCGGCGGCGATGTGAGGCGAGCTTAGGCGGGCGTATTGGGCCGGCGAAGCCAGAAAAGTAGACGGCTTGATAACTACCCCCCCAATTCTCTTTCAGTAACGTGGTTCAATTATTAGACAAAGGCCAAAGCTTAATAAATTAATTATTTCACACAGCAAACTGTTTTTAAAATAAAAAAGGAGAAAAACAGATTTAATACTTTACTAGTCTCAAGATGTGCGCCAGGGAGATGGCATGAAGCAATGGGTCCTTACTCCGTTAAGTGACAGCTTCCCTTGTAAGAATGACAATTTCAGTGTTAAAACACAAGACCCTTATACCTTTTCCAGGAGATCAGGTTGCTTGCCCAACCCTCTTGGCAGGGGCTGAGAAGCCCCTTATCTTTTACGACCGTCAAACTCTAAGGGCCCATTTATCAAGCTCTGGATGTTGCTTGAGGGCCCGTCTTTCTGGCGAGTCTGCAGGCTCTCCAGAAACAGCAGTTATGAAGCAGCAGTCTAAAGACCGCAATTCAACCCGATCGATTACGATCGGGTTGATTGATGCCCCCCTGCTGGTGGCCATTGATTGGCCGCAAATCTGCAATGCTGAATACGGAGAGCGTATTGCTCTCCGCATTTAGCGAGGTCTGGCGGACCTGATCCGCACTGTAGGATCAGGTCAGCCAGACCTTTTGATAAATATAACCCTAAGTCTTTGCCTGAAATTATAGAACACATCATAATTTCTGCTAGATACATCCATTTTCATATAGACAGAAAGGCAATCTCTTAATTACATTGTGATAATCAATTTGATACCAAATATGACATGGTTGTCATATTTAAAATAACAGTCAAAGTTAGCCCCAAACAGCACTCAAGTAGAAAATCTATGTGGATTGTAACAATATAATAAACATGTGTTTATGTTCAGTGGTAAACTCAGTGGGAACAAAACATATAAAAGTTCAGGATATAGCTTACCTTTAGCGTACCTTTAAGAATTCAGCCTCCTGTGTTCACTCCACAACATGTGTATCCTCCGGTTTTCTTGCAGCTAACTTTGCTGCTTCTCTCCACTTCGCTTCCAACTGCCTCAGTCAACACGCAGCTATGCTACAGAAAAAAGCCTGTCAGATTCCACCACCTCCTATCAACCGCCAGTCATGGAGCTCTGCAAACCGCTCACAGACCGTCCTGTGGTCTGTATAGCAAGCACCAAGCAAAAAGAATAAAGCGCGGCAGGGAGCAGAAGAAAATTTAAAACATAGCGTTTATTGAAAGTATAAAATTCTTCGTCAGTACGAACAATTTCAGAAAAGTACCAGAGCAGCAGCGGTCTTACGCGTTTCAGCTACCGCCTTACTTGCTTGGTGAAGTGTTATCATTTTTACCTTCATCTAATGTCATATCTCGTTTTAAATACATATCTGCTTATACCCATGTCCCTTTATTGACCTTATCAGTTTCTGTGAAGAGGCACTGTTCTCTGTCTCTAAAACCAACACTTTTACGGCCTGAATGCACCAATGCCTATATGATAGCATTTATTCAAGTGGAACTCTGAAACAATTCATAATGGGGTCTGGTTTTATCTCAAAAAAACAAACAAACACAGGACATAGTTCTTCTTGAAAAAACAAATATTTTTTAGCTCACAGGCTAAAGAGAATTAACCCCTTGGCAGCTAAATCATGAGGTATTTGTGAAAAATATATATACTAAACTAGAGGTAAATGCAAGATAAATTCTAATGAAAACATTTTGATTTAATTTGTATTTGCTGTAAACTAAATTTAAATCAGTGTTAGATGATCACCTGTTAATGGGATATGAAACACAACATTTTTCTTTCAAAATTGAGATAGAGAATACAATTTTAAACATCTTTCCAATTTACTTCTGCTATTCATTTTGCTTCATTCTTTTAGTAGCCTGACCTGTTGAAAAGCATACCTAGGTAGGCTCAGAAGCAGAAATGCATTACTAGGAGCTAGCTGCGCTGATTAGGGACTGCACATGTATGCCTCAGCTAACTCCATTAGGGCTTTGCTGCTCCTTCAACAAAAGAAAACCAAGAGAATTAAGCAAACTTAAGGCTGAACTTACTGAATTCTATAAGAAAAAGGTCATAACCTGGAAGTCCCTGAGAGATGCTTCCATAGAAAACAATGAAGCTCTCTGGGAATTTCACAGGAGAGAGTGAAACAGGGAAGCACCTGACACTGATATCAATTCTCAGTTTAATATAATACTTTTCTGTCAGCTAAATAAGTGTATTGTGTATTATGAGTAAACTTCACCTGCATACAGCTGGTGATATAAATTAGTGAGATCTGCAGGTGTAAAGTGCATGAGAAATGTAAGATTCAGATATACCTTTGAAATTCCCCTGACTGCTCTATTATACATAAAACAAAAGCAATGTAATTTGTAAAAGATACACAAACATAGACAAAGTATGATTTTAATTTGATAAAGTAACACAAACTTTCAAAGCAAAAGGTTCTATACAAGTCCTATATTAGAGATAATAACATAGGTCTGTAGGGTTATGTAAATGGTATATAGTTCTATACAAGTCCTATATTAGAGATAATAGCATAGGTCTGTAGGGTTGTGTAAATGGCATATAGTTCTATACTAGTCCTATAATAGAGATAATAACATAGGTCTGTATAGTTGTGGCATATAATGACATATAATGGTCCTATAATATAGATTATTTGCCATTTACAGAACCTTACAGACTTGTGTTATTATTATTCTATACAATTCCTATATTAGAGATAATAACACAACCTCTCACATACGGTATCATTCTTACATCACGGTCGTTAGCACAAGACTTTGTGTTACAATAGTGTTGTTCTAATCATTTATTCTTACAATCAGTTTAATGCTCTAGATTTACATTGATATGGTAGCCAGTGATTCTTATTTATTTATATTTGCAGACCACAAAAGTCAGAAGATGCCGTGATGAGCAATCCATTTTCTTTAGGAACAGAACAACTTGTGTAAGTACTTTGTTGGCTGCGTATTTGTGACGAGTGGATTTTGAAGCATTTGACAGTTTTTTGTGTGCAATTTTGTCTTTGGGTAAATGAGCTTTGTGACAGACCCCTCTGTCAACCCCCCTACGGATTATGGATTCGAGCATTATGTTAAGTCACCCTGTGCCCATTATAGGTACAGGGTGTGAATCCAACAGTACTGAAGGGGTTAACTCTCCTCTTGTTCAGTTTTGAGTAACTGTATTTTCTGAGACAGGTTTCCTGGCATCAGCTATTGTTTACTGTAATTAGGTTTAGGTGATAAGCGTTCACCTTGTTTAATCACCTCCAGACTGCTAGGTGCCGGAAAGGAATCCATTGTTTTCTTGTGTTTGATTGCTTATTTGGTTACGTAATGTAATTCTATTGATTCCTGTAAAAAGTGCATTTTCCCTCTATCTAATGTACTATTCTCTTCCAATCTCCCATCTGGTCCCCTAGGGGAGTGTCCACCAGGTGGGAGACCTGCATAAATACCAGGCATATAGCCCTCAATAAAGTAGATTTTCTGTTTTACCCTCAAGACGGAGCTTGGTCTCGTGTTTGGGGGGAATTAACTAGGTTTGTGTGTTGCTGATCCCGTATTCAGGGCATCTTTCATCTGGTATTAACCTTCGATATCCGGGTTATACTATAACAATTGGTGGCAAGCAACGACATGGTCCTCATCACCCAGAAGAGCAACTACACATCCGGACCTAATGGGAATACCGTATGAAAGGCTGAAAAGAGCCACCCTTAAAGACCTGCTAGAACAACGGGGTGGATAGTAGATAGTAGGAGAATAAGGCAAGGGATATTAACTCTTAAGCGCTAGTTTATTTAACCCCCTTTTTTTAGAACAACGGGGCCAACAGGCCAGTAACCGGGACCGAAGGAACCAATGAGCCCAGCATATCAGACAGAACTCCCGAAGAAGCAAGCTTTGACCGGGCGGTTAAAATAAGACTGGCACATTATGGCCCCAACCCGACTGCCAAAATTATCGACCGGGTCATAGCAGCTGTGGAGGCCAACCTACTTCGCCAAAGCGGCGCTGCAGCAGAGCAAGTCACAGCAACCCCAGTGGAAAAGAGAAAAGTACATTTTGCAGCTTTTAAAAACTTCATGGAAACAGAAGGAGAGATTGATGGGTACCTTGTGGATTTTGAGAGGCAATGTGCCCTACACAAGGTACCCGCAGAGGACTGGGTCATGATACTATCCGGAAAATTATCCGGCCGGGGCAGCGAGGCTTTTCAGGCCATTCCAGATGAGGAAGTCGGGGATTATAATGCTGTAAAAGAGGCTCTGCTCTCCAGGTATGTGATTACACCAGAGGCATACAGGAGATGGTTCAGAGACACTGTTAAACTAGCTGGAGATTCCTACGTCGAGTGGGCATGTAAGGTGCACTGCACAGCAGCTCACTGGATGGCAGGGTGCCAAGCCATATCCGGGGAAGAGGTGCTGCAGCTATTCCTGTTGGAACATTGCTTTGACAAGTTATCCGCAGGAGTTAGAGAGTGGGTTCGAGACCGTAAACCCTCCACCCTGCATGAAGCTGCTGGCCTGGCAGATGAGTATACGGATGCCCGCAAACTGGACACTGCTACCACTAAGATCCCTGCCAGAGTGGAGTACCGACCCACAGTCACCCCAGCATCTACCAGTTACCAACCCCCGGCGCACCGCTCTACCACACCGCCTTCAGCCATGAACTATCCTCAGACAGCCCGGTTCAACTCACGGGATTACTCACAGCCTATTCGGTGCTTTGGATGTAAGCAACTAGGGCAGAAAAGACCAGAGTGTCCCCTAAACACAGCGAACCAAGCACAGTCCTGGAGAAGACCCGCCGGCAGAAACCCACGTAACCCTCAGCCTGCTGCCCACTGCATAGAGGAGGAAGAATGCTGGGGCATCCTACATGAAGCAGACCCTGTGCAAGTTGCACACCGGGATAACCAGTAACAGCACCGGCAACTGGTTAAAGTGAATGGGAAGGAGGTCAGTGGTCTACGGGATACTGGTGCTACCATGACCTTGTTCCAAAAAAACTTGGTGTCTGAGAACCAGCACACCGGAGACACTGTGGCTGTGAGGGTAGCAGGGGGCACTGTGTTCCACCTACCTGTTGCCCGAGTACATTTGGATTGGGGAGTGGGCACTAGACATGGGAATGTGGGGGTCATGAAAGACTTACCAGCTGATGTTCTCCTTGGAAATAACTTGGCCCCCCTTGTTTTTGCCTATGCTCCCATGGGTCCCGCCGATGTTAACCCTGTGACTACCCATGCCCAGACCCGTGCCGCCAAGACTGACCCACCTGCTGCTGAGCCCCAGGACGCTGAGCTCAGTAAATCTCTATCCGCTATTGATACGTGGAAGTCCCGTTACAACACGCTGATGAAGGAGAAGAGTCAAGTAGAGGATGAAATGGTCAAGTTAAACCATCACGTAACGGTGCTAGCGGGAGAGAAGAGGAGCGCAGAGGAAAAGCGCGTTTAGAACGGGAATCTCTGCTAGACAAGCTGCACCGACAGACCGCAGAAAACACCAGCTTGAGAGTGGAACATGAAACATTAAAGACAAACTTAGCGACACTGGAGGAGAAGCTGACGCTGGCTCATAGTGAGGTGCAGCAACTCAAGGGCACCCTACGTCAGTATGAAGGGCTTGTGGATACCTATAAAGAGCAGGTACAAAAAACTCGTAAAGACGCCGATGAGATTTGTCTCCAACTGGAAAGAAGCATCTCTGAAAACAAAAACTTGAAGGAATGTTTAGCTCTGGTCTGGGCACTGAAGAAGTTGAACCCTTATTTATACGGACAGGAATTCTCTCTCATAACGGGAATGCAGATGGATTGTCCCAGCAAACTGACATTCCTACCACCTCCTAGTCTGGTCATCCCCAAGTTGACCCGCCAAAGGGTCAAGCCGGTGTGTCCCTGTCAGATGATTGCCAGAGAATTCAGACAATATTTCCTATTCCCTAAAAGAGAGAGAGGAATGATGTATAAGGTTGAATCCAACAGTAGATGTATATACAGATTCTATTGAAGTAAGATCTGTTTAGCCCCTAGGATTAGATTGTGGCAGAGTTGTTGCTTTAGGAGAGGATGGCAACATATGATATAAAGAATCATATTGAAAGCAACAACACTAACCTTGCTTTAAGGTGTTAGAATGTGTTTTAAGTGAATCTATTGTCAAGTGGAGGCAGCAGGTATGACAGATAAACGTTAAACCCAACACCAGATAAATGAAGAGGTACTGCAGTTTAAACACATAACTGTGTAAGGGATAACAGGCTTACAAAATACAAGGTGATATAAGATTAGGTATAAAGGTTGTGGTAACAAGCTTGGTTTAGTTAAGGCTTAAGATCTTACTGTGTACACTCGTGGAAGTTGGAGTTGTTAGCAGCTCTGGTCCGGGGAGAGAGGCGCTGCCTGAATGTAGCTTTGGCGTGTGACGTCACTGCTTGCCCTCTGGAGTTGTTACAGGAAGTAGGAGACAGCACAGCTGTTAGTGAGTCTGCGACTTGCGGTGTTCAGCTGGGGAAACAACAAGGAAGTCCATTCAGTGGCAATAGTAAGTTTTAGAGGAAATCCGGAGGATTAGAGATTGCCCTCAGAGTACAACAGAATGAGAGGCTGAGTTAGAATATCAATACGATGTAGCTTACTCTTCCAGAGTAAAGGCAGGTGAATATAGGAACAGGATACCAAATATTACCAAGCACTGTTAGAACTGTGGGAGGTACTTATATACAGGTGCAGGAGGTTAAAGCACACCTCCTAGTTAAAGGGGAAGTAGATGTTGTTAGAGGATATACATGACAGAACTCCCCCCCCCCAAGGATCCACTCAGGGGATCAGGGTTTAGGACGATCAGGATGGCAACGATGGAAACGTGAGACCAGACGTCTAGCAGAAAGGTTGGAGGCGGGCTCCCAGGTATCATCCTCAGCAGGATAACCCTTCCAATCGACTAGGTATTGAAGGGCTCCGTCCACTCTCCAAGAATCCTTTATGGAGCCAACTTCATACTCCTGCTCCGAGTCCCGAGGTGCAAGGGTGTCATGAGAAGGACCACCAAGATCCCAGATCGGACGAAATGGTTTGAGAAGTGACACATGGAATGTGGGATGTATTCTAAAACCCTCTGGAAGTGAAAGTGTAACGGCGTTGGGGTTGACGATAGCCTTGATGGTATAGGGACCAATAAATAGAGAGGTCAACTTTCATGAAGGGTAAGGCAGCCTCAAATTCCTTGTGGATAACCATACTTTATCACCTATTGCATAGGTGGGTGAAGGAGAGTGTTTCAGGTCATAGTATAATTTGTGATATTCTTTTGTCTGTTTAAAGGGACAGTCTAGTCCAAAAAAAACTTTCATGATTCAGATAGGGCATGTAATTTTAAACATTTTTCCAATTTACTTTTATCACCAATTTTTCTTTGTTCTCTTGGTATTCTTAGTTGAAAGCTTAACTTAGGAGGTTCATATGCTAATTTCTTAGACCTTGAAGGCCGCCTCTTAAGAATGCATTTTAACAGGTTTTTCACCACTAGAGGGTGTTAGTTCATGTTTTTCATATAGATAACACTGTGCTCGTGCACGTGAAGTTACCTGGGAGCCATCACTGATTGGCTAAACTGCAAGTCTGTCAAAAGAACAAATAAAGGGGCAGTCTGCAGAGGCTTAGATACAAGATAATCACAGAGGTAAAAAATATATAAATATAACTGTGTTGGTTATGCAAAACTAGGGAATGGGTAAACAAGGGATTATCTATCTTTTAAAACAAAAACAATTCTGGTGTAGACTGTCCCTTTAATGTTATTCTCGACAGATGTGAAGGTTTCAGCAATAGTGTTGACAAAGTCGTTAACCAGAGGACAAGGACTGTTATGGTGGGCATCATAATGGAAACGAGGATGAAAACCGTAATTGATATAGAAGGGAGAGTGCTTTGTAGTAGTGTGAATGGGTTATTATAGGAGAATTCTGCATATGGTAACAAACTGGACCAGTTATCCTGATTTTCGTTGGTAAAACATAAAACATTGTAGAAATTGTTACAACCATTGATTGTTTCTTTCGGTTTGACTGTTTGATTGTGGGTGGAAGGATGTACTTAATCTTTTTTGTATATTGAGGGTTTTACAAAGCTGATTCCAGAATTTACTAGTGAATTGGGAGCCTCCGTCGGAAGTTATACTGAGAGGTAAACTATGATGTTTAATGACATGCTTTATAAGATATTGAACCGTTTCGGAGGCAGTGGGTAATTTAGTTGTAGGGATAAAGTGTGCTAATTTGCTGAATAGGTCTACAACTACTATTATTGTAGTGAAGGTAGATGATTTGGGCAAATCAACTATATAATCAAGTGCGATATCTGTCCACAGTTGTTTTGGAGTGGTTAGAGGATGCAACTCTCCTTATGGTTTTCAGTGTTTCGTTTTGGATACAGTACAGATTCTACAGGATTGAACATATTCTTTTATGTCATTATTCATGGAAGGCCACCAGAAGTTCCTAGAGATTAATTCACTTGTCTTTAACATTCCGGGATGTCCGACCAAAGGAGAGTCATGGTTTGTCCTTAGGATGGTAGATCTTAACTTTTTTGGTACATAAACAAGTTCACCTTTGTATAGGATGCCATCATCTGCTAATTGTACCAGTGAGGAGGGAATCTCCTTGTCTGATTGCTGATGCTTTTTAAATAGTGAGATGTTGTTTTCTGTGAGACCTATAATATGGTTTAAAGGTATTAAAGTTTGAGGTGTTTGTAACTCAGTTGGTTTGTCATAGATTCTAGATAATGCATCGGCTTTTAAGTTTTTGTTACAGGGTCTGTATGTAATTAAGTACTTGAATCTACTGAAGTAAAGATTCCAGCACACCTGTTTGGAAGTAAGTGTGCGGTTAGTCTTCAAGAATTGTAAATTTCTATGGTCCGTGTAGATCAATATTGGAATCTTTGTGCCTTCCAGGAGGTGACGCCAATGTTCAAAGGCCAATTTTATAGCCAGGAGTTCTTTTTCGCCAATGGCATAGTTGAGCTCCGCGTCATTCATAACTCTGGAGTAGTACGCAACTGGATGTAAAGGGTGTTTTAACGATTTTCGTTGCGACAGGACTGCTCCAATGGCATGATCTGAGGCATCTACTTCCATTACAAATTGCAACGAGGGATCAGGATATGACAGTATGGGAGCCGTTGTGAATTTATTTTTTAAAATGTTGAATACAGTCTGCGAGTGTTCGGACCAAACAAATTTTGCGTTACCTCTTGTCAAGTTAGTAAGTGGTTTGGCTAATTTAGCAAATTTTTTTATAAACTTTCTATAGAAGTTTGCAAAACCCATGAACCTTTGTATGTGTTTCTTGGTTGTGGGTATGGGCCAATCTAAAATAGTTATTATTTTAGAGTCTTCCATATATATCCCGTCTGGGGTGATTACATAACCCAGAAAAGTGATATTATTAGAGTTAAATATACACTTTTCGGTTTTGGCGTATAAGTGATGTTCTCTCAGTCTGGAGAGAACCGTTCTGACATGTTTTATGTGGTATGCCTGATTCTGTGAGTAAATGAGTATATCGTCTAAGTAGATGACAACAAATATGTCCAATAAATCTTTGAATATGTTGTTAATGAGGTACTGAAAGGTGGCTGGGGCATTACAGAGGCTGAATGGCAACACAACATACTCGTTGTCATGGTTCAGCCTGGAATTGAACCTGTCTCTATTTCTGCTGCTGTTCTTTCCCAGCCTGTTGTTTTACGACTATGCCACCAGATGGCTTGATCACAGGAAAAGAATATTGTGTTTTTTCGTTTGCTGCAACTTTGGCTCTCTGGCTCAACCTGCTTGCCAGCTGAAACAAATCATGTAATCAGCAGCCTGCTTTATCTGGGAGGTTTGTTTGCAATTCTGGGCCTTGACATTAAGAGTGATACTCTGAAAGACTCTCTGCTCCTGTATCCTGTGTGAAATACAGATTTGTTGGATTTCTTGGTTCCTGATTTCTGCTTCAATTACTGACTACTCTTCTGGATAATCCCTTGGCACTGTGTTTCATTTTGGGACTGATTTCCTGCCAATTGATATTGCCTAAAACTCTCTTTCCTATGGACGGACTCAGGTACTTTTGCTTGCTTGTTTCCTGATACTGCAAAGTTCCAATTGCAGTCTATGGAAATATCCTGTTTGTTTCTAAAAAGTTCCAATTGGAGTCTATGCAAATATCCTGTTTGTTTCTACAAAGTTCCAAATTGCAGTCTATGCAAATATCCTGTTTGTTACTACAAAGTTCCAATTGCAGTCTATGCAAATATCCTGTTTGTTTCTACAAAGTTCCAATTGCAGTCTATGCAAATATCCTGTTTGTTTCTACAAAGTTCCAGTTTGCAGTCTATGCAAATATTCTGTTTGTTACTACAAAGTTCCAAATTGCAGTCTTTGCAAATATCCTGTTTGTTTCTACAAAGTTCCAAATTGCAGTCTATGCAAATATCCTGTTTGTAGAGATGTAAAACAAAGTATAGAGGCGCCAATGGTGCAGATCAATGGTGATTTCAGCCACAACAATACCCCAATATGCACAGGATACTCACATGTGGTAAAGGCAATCAATTATTCCCATAGAGACAGGCTGGATTTTACAGCAATCCAGCTAGCTGTTCCAAGGTAGGATAGCGGATGGGTGGGTGTCAGAGTGTTAGTACTCTAAAGTAGCATAGCAGAAGGAAGTATCATACATAACACTAGGAGTGGATTTGGTAAAAAAGTAAATTTATTAAAAAATATAAAAAGTAATACCACTCATCTCAGTGTTAAAAATGTATATAATACATAAGGAATACATGCGACGCGTTTCTCAGATATACTGTTTCCTCAGGCATGTTTCTACACAATTCTTAACCTCCTTATATAGGGCTATGCTACTGGGAATACACCCACATCCCACCCCCAACACTTGTCAGATTTCAAACCAATCAAGGGCCATCATTTCCAATGACGCCGCCCCTGTTACAATATAATGCATAAATTCTCTATGTATGCTCTAGTTATCTCTGAAATAAGTAAATAAGCTAAATATTTCTAGAATGGTGTGTTTATATGTTCATATTTTACAGGGACCTAACACTTTTATAATAAGCATTTTGCAATCTGAGATATTCGTAATTCCTATACTCTCATTGGGTAGCTAAACCATCAATCATTCTGTAGTCGGATAGCCCACAGTATATGCTTGCTAATACGTCTATATGGCTGTCAGTCAAATGAGATTTTCGCGCTAAATCTCCTGCTGCCATTCTAACTAGTCCTACACTATCACTCGGAATACACACATCCAATCAGAGCACTGACTAGGGGCGCGCCTCCATTTCCAATGTGCAACGCTGTGTGCCGTGATTGACATTCACTGGAGTCTGGAGGGGTATAATACTTGATCACGGACAATAGTAAACATAGCCTCCCATTGATCTTGCCTGTGGTCACATGGGAAGGGCGCGCCTCTGCTGCTAATATTACAGGCTGTCATTAAAACTTAGAAAGGTGTAGTGATTGGTGACGGATAATAGTAAACAAAGCCTCCCATTGGTCACGCCTATGTTTATGTTGGACGGATTGTTACTATTGATCCGTGGGGGGAGACAAAACAAAGAAATGTACCATTACTAAACCCGATTGCTCTAAATACAGTTACTCCGCAAAGGGGTGTTGGTGCAATCATTAAAGCAAGTTACATAGTGAAGCACCAATGTAAGCAGTGGCATAATGGAAATGCTGATTCCTTAATATACGAAAGAATTACCGTGTTGACATATGTCAAGTGTACTAGGTGTATTTATATATAACAGTAAATATATATATATAGACACTGATAGTGCTGTGAAGATATATAAGATAAATAATGTAATAAACTACCAAGTGTAATAAGAAAAAATAAAATAATACGGGGATCATAGTGTAAGCCTAAAGCCAAATCTCCAGTGTAATTAAGAGAGGCATGCAGTGATGTATGGGGAAATAAAAATTATGTAATAATTATAATGTAGTCAGTGGAAATACGCTAGTGAAAAATGTGTTCCTTAAATATAGGGACAATATGACCAGCTTGGTGAGAGGTGTATGGGTACATAACATTACTATACAGTGACTCACTTTTCTGGAGTATTAGAGTGTTTCTAAATTTATAATAACAATAACTCACTTATCTAAAGTATTGGTGTGTGTCATAACTAATAGTAAAACTTAAAATTGACAAGTGGTATTGGCACTCGTACACGGTGTTGTGATATTTAAAGGGATATTACATCCTTAACTAACAAAAGATAAAACGGCCAATGGAATATATAAAAGGTACAATCTTAGGTCTAATGACCCTTGGTAAAATGTATAGGTGAATATATGGAAGTGACTAAGATGACTAAGTGGAAGTGGGCTATACCCATCCAAGGACAACTAAGATAATGAATTACAATTAACACTTATAATGGCCAAATACTGAAGTCCCTACTGAGACAGATAAACAATGGAATAAATTAAGCATGAAACATGGAGTGCAACTAAACAAATGCTATGGAGTCAATGACTTCATTGAGCCCCGTAGGAAACAATGTTTGAAATTTAAATATCCAATATGTTTCCCTTTGTCTCAGGTGGGTAAATCTGTTATAATAATGACTAATTGGGATACTTTCTAAAGGTGTGATACTAAATTGGCATCCACCTTGTATGGTTTTAATGCACTTGTGCCTAGAGACACTATGTTTAGTCGAGTTTTTGGTTACATTCCTTTTATGTTCCCCCCATCTCAGTCGCACCTTCCTGGAGGTGCGTCCAATATACTGGACCCCACATGCACATGTAAGTGTGTAAATGACATAACCAGAATTACATGTAAGATGTTCAGTAATCTGGTGTTCTTCTCCTGTTGTATGAGATATTATGGATTTTTTTCCATGTGTAATAAATTTGCACATATGGCACCGTCTATGTCCACATCTGTAAGTCCCAATGTTGTTATCGTTCCTCCCCATCCTATAATCAGGATTCCTGGACCCATTTTTATTATATTTAATGTGTTTTTTAGTCATAACCACCTTACTGGGTGCCAACTTTTGTTTCAAAGTTGGCGCCCTCCTATACACTACCCTAGGTTGAGGAGCCAACACTTTCTTTAGTATGGGATCTCTGAGTAAGATGGACCAATGTTTTTTTATGATCCTATTAACTGCCCTAAAGTTGGAATTATATTGGGTCAAATAGGGGTTGGCCCTGAAGAACTGTATTTTCTGTCTCCTTTTTGGATTTTTCCCCACAAGATAACAAAGTATTTCTGTCTAATAGTCTTGCTCGATTATAACCGTGTTCTATTAAACTCTTGGGGTAACCTTTTTCCCTAAACCTATCCTTTAATATGAGGGACTGTTCATCATATTTGTTGATGGAACTACAGTTACGCCTGATGCGGCAAAATTGGCTGTAAGGTATATTAATTTTCCAGTTATTATAATGATTGCTGGAATAATGTAAAAAATTATTACAGTCTACTGACTTGAAATAGGTGGAGGTATAGATGGTTCCATTTGCCCCCCATGTCAACATTAAATCCAAAAATTCAATTGTATGTGTCTGGATGTTAGATGTGAATTCAATACCCATATTTTTATTGTTAAGGGAGTCTACAAAAAGTTGTGCCTCTTCACAGGATCCCTCAAAAACAAACAATAAATCATCTATGTAACGGCCATAGAACACCAGATTGCCCCTCCACTTTGTATTGTAAATGAAAGTTTCTTTGAAAATCCCCATAAAGAGGTTAGCAAAGCTAGGGGCAAATCTGGTGCCCATGGCCGTTCCCTTAGTCTGTAAATAAAACTGGTCCAAGAATTGAAAATAGTTGTGTTTGAGGATGAAATCTATAAGAGTGATCAGATATTCTTTCTGTTTATCAGGCATATATATATCCCTATTCAAAAAAATCGAAGTGGTTCTAAGTCCCCACTCGTGTGAGATATTTGAGTATAGTGCTCCCACATCGCAGGATAGCCATATATAGTTATTTTTATACTGTATCTGTGTCAATTTTTGCAACAAATCTGTACTGTCTTTAATATAAGAAGGGAGATATTGAACGTATCTTTGTAAAAAGATATCTACATATTCACTTAACCTATCGGTTATGCTGTTAATCCCCGCTATAATAGGTCACCCTGGTGGTTTGAGAGCATCTTTGTGCAGTTTTGGAAGGTGGTAGTAATAGGGCACACCGGGATGATCAGGAAGCAAACATCTCTTTTCTTTCTTGCTTAGGATGCCCATTTTACCACCGTCTTCCAAAATTTTAACCAGTTTTTCAGAAAATATTAGGGTAGGGTCTTGATTTAGTTTCCTATAGTAATTTGTGTCATGTATGATTCGTTCAGCTTCTTCAATATAATCAGAATAATTCTGAATTACTATCGCCCCACCTTTATCGGCCTGGCGGATGACAATAATTCAGAATTATTCTGATTATATTGAAGAAGCTGAACGAATCATACATGACACAAATTACTATAGGAAACTAAATCAAGACCCTACCCTAATATTTTCTGAAAAACTGGTTAAAATTTTGGAAGACGGTGGTAAAATGGGCATCCTAAGCAAGAAAGAAAAGAGATGTTTGCTTCCTGATCATCCCGGTGTGCTCTATTACTACTACCTTCCAAAACTGCACAAAGATGCTCTCAAACCACCAGGGCGACCTATTATAGCGGGGATTAACAGCATAACCGATAGGTTAAGTGAATATGTAGATATCTTTTTACAAAGATACGTTCAATATCTCCCTTCTTATATTAAAGACAGTACAGATTTGTTGCAAAAATTGACACAGATACAGTATAAAAATAACTATATATGGCTATCCTGCGATGTGGGAGCACTATACTCAAATATCTCACACGAGTGGGGACTTAGAACCACTTCGATTTTTTTGAATAGGGATATATATATATGCCTGATAAACAGAAAGAATATCTGATCACTCTTATAGATTTCATCCTCAAACACAACTATTTTCAATTCTTGGACCAGTTTTATTTACAGACTAAGGGAACGGCCATGGGCACCAGATTTGCCCCTAGCTTTGCTAACCTCTTTATGGGGATTTTCGAAGAAACTTTCATTTACAATACAAAGTGGAGGGGCAATCTGGTGTTCTATGGCCGTTACATAGATGATTTATTGTTTGTTTTTGAGGGATCCTGTGAAGAGGCACAACTTTTTGTAGACTCCCTTAACAATAACAATATGGGTATTGAATTCACATCTAACATCCAGACACATACAATTGAATTTTTGGATTTAATGTTGACATGGGGGGCAAATGGAACCATCTATACCTCCACCTATTTCAAGTCAGTAGACTGTAATAATTTTTTACATTATTCCAGCAATCATTATAATAACTGGAAAATTAATATACCTTACAGCCAATTTTGCCGCATCAGGCGTAACTGTAGTTCCATCAACAAATATGATGAACAGTCCCTCATATTAAAGGATAGGTTTAGGGAAAAAGGTTACCCCAAGAGTTTAATAGAACACGGTTATAATCGAGCAAGACTATTAGACAGAAATACTTTGTTATCTTGTGGGGAAAAATCCAAAAAGGAGACAGAAAATACAGTTCTTCAGGGCCAACCCCTATTTGACCCAATATAATTCCAACTTTAGGGCAGTTAATAGGATCATAAAAAAACATTGGTCCATCTTACTCAGAGATCCCATACTAAAGAAAGTGTTGGCTCCTCAACCTAGGGTAGTGTATAGGAGGGCGCCAACTTTGAAACAAAAGTTGGCACCCAGTAAGGTGGTTATGACTAAAAAACACATTAAATATAATAAAAATGGGTCCAGGAATCCTGATTATAGGATGGGGAGGAACGATAACAACATTGGGACTTACAGATGTGGACATAGACGGTGCCATATGTGCAAATTTATTACACATGGAAAAAAATCCATAATATCTCATACAACAGGAGAAGAACACCAGATTACTGAACATCTTACATGTAATTCTGGTTATGTCATTTACACACTTACATGTGCATGTGGGGTCCAGTATATTGGACGCACCTCCAGGAAGGTGCGACTGAGATGGGGGGAACATAAAAGGAATGTAACCAAAAACTCGACTAAACATAGTGTCTCTAGGCACAAGTGCATTAAAACCATACAAGGTGGATGCCAATTTAGTATCACACCTTTAGAAAGTATCCCAATTAGTCATTATTATAACAGATTTACCCACCTGAGACAAAGGGAAACGTATTGGATATTTAAATTTCAAACATTGTTTCCTACGGGGCTCAATGAAGTCATTGACTCCATAGCATTTGTTTAGTTGCACTCCATGTTTCATGCTTAATTTATTCCATTGTTTATCTGTCTCAGTAGGGACTTCAGTATTTGGCCATTATAAGTGTTAATTGTAATTCATTATCTTAGTTGTCCTTGGATGGGTATAGCCCACTTCCACTTAGTCATCTTAGTCACTTCCATATATTCACCTATACATTTTACCAAGGGTCATTAGACCTAAGATTGTACCTTTTATATATTCCATTGGCCGTTTTATCTTTTGTTAGTTAAGGATGTAATATCCCTTTAAATATCACAACACCGTGTACGAGTGCCAATACCACTTGTAAATTTTAAGTTTTACTATTAGTTATGACACACACCAATACTTTAGATAAGTGAGTTATTGTTATTATAAATTTAGACACACACTAATACTCCAGAAAAGTGAGTCACTGTATAGTAATGTTATGTACCCATACACCTCTCACCAAGCTGGTCATATTGTCCCTATATTTAAGGAACACATTTTTCACTAGCGTATTTCCACTGACTACATTATAATTATTACATAATTTTTATTTCCCCATACATCACTGCATGCCTCTCTTAATTACACTGGAGATTTGGCTTTAGGCTTACACTATGATCCCCGTATTATTTTATTTTTTCTTATTACACTTGGTAGTTTATTACATTATTTATCTTATATATCTTCACAGCACTATCAGTGTCTATATATATATATATTTACTGTTATATATAAATACACCTAGTACACTTGACATATGTCAACACGGTAATTCTTTCGTATATTAAGGAATCAGCATTTCCATTATGCCACTGCTTACATTGGTGCTTCACTATGTAACTTGCTTTAATGATTGCACCAACACCCCTTTGCGGAGTAACTGTATTTAGAGCAATCGGGTTTAGTAATGGTACATTTCTTTGTTTTGTCTCCCCCCACGGATCAATAGTAACAATCCGTCCAACATAAACATAGGCGTGACCAATGGGAGGCTTTGTTTACTATTATCCGTCACCAATCACTACACCTTTCTAAGTTTTAATGACAGCCTGTAATATTAGCAGCAGAGGCGCGCCCTTCCCATGTGACCACAGGCAAGACCAATGGGAGGCTATGTTTACTATTGTCCGTGATCAAGTATTATACCCCTCCAGACTCCAGTGAATGTCAATCACGGCACACAGCGTTGCACATTGGAAATGGAGGCGCGCCCCTAGTCAGTGCTCTGATTGGATGTGTGTATTCCGAGTGATAGTGTAGGACTAGTTAGAATGGCAGCAGGAGATT
Organism: Bombina bombina; assembly: GCF_027579735.1. Lineage (NCBI taxonomy): Eukaryota > Metazoa > Chordata > Amphibia > Anura > Bombinatoridae > Bombina > Bombina bombina. The sequence continues at coordinate 16,420,543 of NC_069502.1, read as the reverse complement.
TAGCTCGAAAATCTCATTTGACTGACAGCCATATAGACGTATTAGCAAGCATATACTGTGGGCTATCCGACTACAGAATGATTGATGGTTTAGCTACCCAATGAGAGTATAGGAATTACGAATATCTCAGATTGCAAAATGCTTATTATAAAAGTGTTAGGTCCCTGTAAAATATGAACATATAAACACACCATTCTAGAAATATTTAGCTTATTTACTTATTTCAGAGATAACTAGAGCATACATAGAGAATTTATGCATTATATTGTAACAGGGGAGGCGTCATTGGAAATGATGGCCCTTGATTGGTTTGAAATCTGACAAGTGTTGGGGGTGGGATGTGGGTGTATTCCCAGTAGCATAGCCCTATATAAGGAGGTTAAGAATTGTGTAGAAACATGCCTGAGGAAACAGTATATCTGAGAAACGCGTCGCATGTATTCCTTATGTATTATATACATTTTTAACACTGAGATGAGTGGTATTACTTTTTATATTTTTTAATAAATTTACTTTTTTACCAAATCCACTCCTAGTGTTATGTATGATACTTCCTTCTGCTATGCTACTTTAGAGTACTAACACTCTGACACCCACCCATCCGCTATCCTACCTTGGAACAGCTAGCTGGATTGCTGTAAAATCCAGCCTGTCTCTATGGGCATAATTGATTGCCTTTACCACATGTGAGTATCCTGTGCATATTGGGGTATTGTTGTGGCTGAAATCACCATTGATCTGCACCATTGGCGCCTCTATAGTTTGTTTTACATCTCTAGTTTCTCTCCGTTTGGATGCCGATAGAGAGCTGCCTCTTCGCTCAGCCAGCTGGATTGCTGTCAAAATCCAGCCCGCCCCTATTGGCATAATTGAATGCCTTCACCTATTGTGAGTACCCTGTGATCATATTATATTGGTACACCATTAGAATCTCCATTGACCTGCACCATTGGCGCCCCTTCCGTGTTGTTCTTTCTTTTCAATATCCTGTTTGTTACTACAAAGTTCCAAATTGCAGTCTATGCAAATATCCTGTTTGTTACTACAAAGTTCAAAATTGCAGTCTATGCAAATATCCTGTTTTTTACTACAAAGTTCCAATTGCAGTCTGCTACAACTTAACCAACTTTTAAAATCTTTTTCAGATGCATTGAAGTCACTTATCCAAGATTTCACTGCAGGATTCCAGACTTTACCGGATAGCCTGAAAGACTTTTTCAATAAAAAAAATTTGGGGTTTGGCACTCCTACTCCTGTGCCCACTACCCCAAAGGCTGTATCCTTATCAATCAAAAGGAGGATTTCAACCCCTCTTACCACTGATGAAATGGCCAGAAGGAGAAATAATGGCTTATGTTTCTATTGTGGAGCTACTGGGCATGTAATTTCCTATTGTCCAGTGAGACCCCCTAAGAAGTCTGTTCCGCGGTCTCCACCTCTAAATCCTGAGTCATCAAATGGACAGGCTACAGAGAGGAAGTCAAACTGTTATCCCACTTCAGATTCCTCTGGAGATGAACTCTGCATGGGTTCTCTTTTACATCCCCAATTTGATCAGCCTAGGACTGCACCTTCCAAAGACTCTGATTCCTGTGAAGTACTAACATGTCATCCACAGAATCCTAGTACTATGAATCCAGAGATTTTCCTACCAGATCCAGCTACATTCTTATCTTTGTGCTTTCCAGAGGAAATGTCTAACTATTCAACCATTGAAGATGATACAGATTCTGACACTGGAGGGACAGTGCTTCAAACTGCTGTGCGGTCAAAAGGTCCTTTACCACCTCTACCTCAGACCCACCTCTCCAGAACCTACAAGCCTAGAACTACACAGAAAACAAAGATCAGTCCTGTTGGGGCCCTCTATACTAAATCCAGTCCCCAGAATCCTCTCCTGAAGAGCCCTTCAAAAAAGAAAATACCCCCTAATTGTACATATGCCTCTGATGGCACTCTGGTACGTATTAAAGATCTGGTGCTATACAAGAATGCTGGGTCCACCCAGAGGTCGTCCTTGAGGAGGGGGTACTGTCATGGTTCAGCCTGCAATTGAACCTGGGACCTGTCTATTTCTGCTGCTGTTCTTTCCCAGCCTGTTGTTTTACCACTATGCCACCAGATGGCTTGATCACAGGAAAAGAATATTGTGTTTTTCTGTTTGCTGCAACTTTGGCTCTCTGGCTCCACCTGCTTGCCAGCTGAAACAAATCATTTAATCAGCAGCCTGCTTTATCTGGGAGGTTTGTTTGCAATTCTGGGCCTTGACATTAAGAGTGATACTCTGAAAGACTCTCTGCTCCTGTATCCTGTGTGAAATACAGATTTGTTGGATTTCCTGGTTCCTGATTTCTGCTTCAATTACTGACTACTCTTCTGGATAATCCCTTGGCACTGTGTTTCATTTTGGGACTGATTTCCTGCCAATTGATCTTGCCTAAAACTCTCTTTCCTAAGGACTGACTCAGGTACTTTTACTTGCTTGTTTCCTGATACTACAAAGTTCCAATTGCAGTCTATGCAAATATCCTGTTTGTTTCTACAAAGTTCCAATTGCAGTCTATGCAAATATCCTGTTTGTTTCTACAAAGTTCCAATTGCAGTCTATGCAAATATCCTGTTTGTTTCTACAAAGTTCCAAATTGCAGTCTATACAAATATCCTGTTTGTTACTACAAAGTTCCAATTGCAGTCTATGCAAATATCCTGTTTGTTTCTACAAAGTTCCAAATTGCAGTCTTTGCAAATATCCTGTTTGTTACTACAAAGTTCCAAATTGCAATCTATGCAAATATCCTGTTTGTTTCTACAAAGTTCCAATTGCAGTCTATGCAAATATCCTGTTTGTTACTACAAAGTTCCAAATTGCAGTCTATGCAAATATCCTGTTTGTTACTACAAAGTTCCAATTGCAGTCTATGCAAATATCCTGTTTGTTTCTACAAAGTTCCAATTGCAGTCTATGCAAATATCCTGTTTGTTACTACAAAGTTCCAATTGCAGTCTATGCAAATATCCTTTGTTACTACAAAGTTCCAAATTGCAGTCTATGCAAATATCCTGTTTGTTACTACAAAGTTCCAAATTGCAGTCTATGCAAATATCCTGTTTGTTACTACAAAGTTCCAATTGCAGTCTATGCAAATATCCTGTTTGTTTCTACAAAGTTCCAATTGCAGTCTATGCAAATATCCTGTTTGTTACTACAAAGTTCCAATTGCAGTCTATGCAAATATCCTGTTTGTTACTACAAAGTTCCAAATTGCAGTCTATGCAAATATCCTGTTTGTTACTACAAAGTTCCAAATTGCAGTCTATGCAAATATCCTGTTTGTTTCTACAAAGTTCCAAATTGCAGTCTATGCAAATATCCTGTTTGTTACTACAAAGTTCCAATTGCAGTCTATGCAAATATCCTGTTTGTTTCTACAAAGTTCCAAATTGCAGTCTATGCAAATATCCTGTTTGTTACTACAAAGTTCCAAATTGCAGTCTATGCAAATATCCTGTTTGTTACTACAAAGTTCCAATTGCAGTCTATGCAAATATCCTGTTTATTTCTACAAAACTCCAAATTGCAGTCTATGCAAATATCCTGTTTGTTACTACAAAGTTCCAGTTTGCAGTCTATGCAAATATCCTGTTTGTTTCTACAAAGTTCCAAATTGCAGTCTATGCAAATATCCTGTTTGTTTCTACAAAGTTCCAGTTTGCAGTCTATGCAAATATCCTGTTTGTTTCTACAAAGTGTCTTATCTAATTGCATATCTCTACATTGCTTTATCCTATAAATAAAACCATCTCCTTTATTTCCTAAAACATTGTACCTGTTTAATTATGCCTAAAAGGAAAGACTCACGCAGACAAAACCCAACATTAACCCCAAAACCTGACACCTCTGCACAACAGCTCCTTACTCCTGAACCTGCTCCCTTGCAGAGTATGACACTCGTAAAGTCCGTAACGTGTACGGAATGCCCTGAGCCATTCGTCCCCTTGCCTGACTCTAATGAGGTTATAAGCTCCTCTCAAATCTAAATTAGTAAAACAGGTTGCCCCCTCCAGGCGTTCAATCAGCTCAGGTATGAGCGGAAGGGGGTACCGGTTTTTAACCGTACGCTTATTCAGTTCTCTGTAATCCACTATAGGACGGATGGTTTTGTCCTTGTTCTTTACAAACAACATACCAGCCCCTGCTGGTGAGGTAGAGGGTCTAATGAACCCTTTCCTCAGGTTTTCTTCGAGGTAGCTTTTTAGGTATTCAAGTTCCACCTTGGATAGCGGAAAAATGTGACCAAATGTGATGTCTGCTCCAGGTATCAATTCTATGGGGCAGTCATACTTCCAATGTGGTGGGAGATTCTCAGATTCTTTTTTTGCAAAATACATCCTTAAAATCTGAATACTCATCAGGTATGTCTATGTTATGGGTGTGCAGGATATGATGGCTGGTATGACAGGTGGTAGTACAATAATCAGAGGTAATCAGAGGTAAACTGGACTGAGGACGTAGTCCAGGAAATTATAGGATTATGTAATTTTAACCATGAGTATCCCAACACTAAGGGGTACATAGGGGAGTTAATAACATCATATGTAATATATTCTGTATGTAATGGGTGTATTGTTACTAACAAGGGTGTGGTTTGGAACAGAATGGGACCTGATGAAATAGGGTTCCCATCAATAACTCTCACCAGTACAGGGTTTTTTTGCTTGATGAGTGGTATTTTATTTACAGTGACAAAAGTCCACATAATTCGAACTTGCTCCAGAGTCAATAATCGCCTGGCTGGGTAGATGATGGTTCTCCCACTGCAAAGTAAGGGTAAGAGGTAATGAGTGGATGGAGAACTTTGTAAGCTATAACAAAAGTTAACATCTTTGATCTTACCCTTTTTCTGACGGGCTAAAATGGGACAATCCTTGACAGTAAGTTGAACAGCTCCACAATACATGCAGAGGTTGTTATTTTTTCTCCTGAGCTTTTCTTGCGGGTTAAGTGGACCTCGTATGAATCCGATGTCCATTGCTTCAGATGTAGGTTGTGGTACTGATCTATTGTATAAGTGTGTGCTCACAGGTGTGTTAGCTTGTTTTTGTGTATTATCAACTGAACCACGTTCATTTCTTCGTTCACGCAGACGCCTATCTAAACTGATACTTAAGTTTATGAGAGCATCCAGTGTTTGTGGTAATTCAACTCTGGCTAGCTCGTCTTTTAGTGAGTCAGACAGACCTAATCTGAATTGGTTTCTTAAAGATAACTCGTTCCATCTACTATCCTTTGACCACCTCTTGAACCCAGCTATATAATCCTCCACAGGTTTTTTATGCTGCCTTAAGGCCCTCATTGCATTTTCAGCAGTTAACTGGAGGTAGGGATCATCATATAGCTGAGACATAGTTTGGAAAAAGGTGTCCAAGGATTGTAGGATGGGATCATTAGTTTCAAAGAAACTGTTTGCCCAGCTGCGGGGTTCACCCCTGAGATACGAAATAGTTGTGAGAACTTTAACCTGTTCAGTAGGATATGTATGTGGTTTCAGAGTGTAGAGTAGATAACAAGAGCTTCTAAAGTCCCTAAAGGTTTTTCTATCCCCAGAAAATATATCAGGGGGACATACATTAGGTTCAACAATATGTGCTGCCTTATGTTTATCAGAAACCTCTTTAATATAAGTTTTAAGGGTTATGTTCTCTTGCTGAAGTGAGTTCAGAGCTTGCGTGATATTTCCTACCTTGTCTGTTAAGGTCTGTACATGAGTGACTAGGTCTACTGGATTCATAGTGTGGCTTGGTAATTATTGTTATTGTCAGATGATTGCCAGAGTATTCAGACAATGTTTCCTATTCCCTAAAGAGAGAGAGGAATCATGTATAAGGTTGAATCCTACAGTATAATAGATAGAGGCACCAATGGTGCAGATCAATGAGGAATCTCAAGGGTTACCAGTAAGAGATATGCACAGGGTACTCACTTGTAGAGAAGGCAATCAATTATGCCCATAGAAGCAGGCTGGATTTTTGCAGTAGTCCAGCTAACTGATCAAGGCCCCACAGGCAACTCCAAGGTGCAGGAGATCATCAGGTCCAAGATGTAACCCAAACAGGTATACAGGCAGGATAGTAGGATTAGGGACTCACACCCTAATAGTAGCGTAGCACCAAGATATAGTGGACACTTAAAAGTTGTTAAAATAAAAACAAATTTATTTAAAAATTGTAAAATACACAACTTATTCCAGTGCCAAATAAAATCTTGGATAAAAGGAGAAACAATGCTGCAAAGCGTTTCTCAGTAAAAACTGTTTCATCAGGCATGTCTCCCATAAGCTTATTTGATCCTTATATAGGGCTACGCTACTAACAATTCCCCTACTCCCACCCCTCTCAAAACAAATGATACAACCAATCAAAACCCTTCATCTGCATCAACCCCCTTGCTGCAGTATAATTTCGGCCCAAAATACATAAGAGAGTATATAAAATGTTTTTTCAATAATAAATATGAGCCTTGTGAAGTGCTCTGTAAATGAGTGTATTAATAGTGTTTGTATTTGTAATTAAAAATGTCACAAATGTGTAATTTGTAAGGATTCCCTTTCTTTCGTAATTTAGGCCTGCTGATAGGTGGATAGACATGTCAATCCAAAATACCGGTGATGGATGGCTTAATTAGCCAGTCCTATTACCTGCAGTTGGTATGACACGTCATCCACTTAAATTAAGGCTAAAGGACAACACCCATTATTCAGCTAAATGAAGTTCCAATGGGGCTAAATGAAGTTCTAGATTATGCTGCCTTTGTCTGACGTGTGTGGGCTATATTATACTATCTAACTGTTAGTAAAATAGAGTTAAGGTATCATCATTATCTGATATGTACATAGATATCTATTATACAATTCATGTATGTGAATTTATATACATTAATGTATTCATATATAGGTCCTGATTATTGTTGACTATTATGTAAACTGAAGTTTGCAGGAATCCACCTTGCTGCACTCTACTCACTGAAGCAAGTTTAATTAATCTCGTTATCCATTTATATTATATTTTGATATATATATTTTTTATATATATTAACACCACTTACTTGGTGTTCACTTATCCCCCATTTAATATTAGTATTTATACTAACACCAATACCATATTGGTATGCTCCGATTTTCATAGGTAGAGCCTATTTCACACTTTATATTACTTCATCACATTTCTATGCATTCACATAAATTTTGATCAATGTATTGGCACATATTATGGTCATGGCATTTATATAAATTACAGTTTTTTATTAATTATAGATTCTATATAGGTGACTAGTGTTTACTCTAGAATTTTATTTATTCGCAACATTAGGCACCTACCCACCTATCACAATTAGTATTTTATTATTATATCATCATAGGATTACACTTAATATCCATTTATAATAGGTATCCTAGTAGGCAGTAATGAGGCATTCACTTTTTATAGTTCACATTTTATTATATAGGCTTTTCACACAGGGGGGTAGTTATCAAGCCGTCTACTTTTCTGGCTTCGCCGGCCCAATACGCCCGCCTAAGCTCGCCTACCTTCGCCGCCGTGGACCTGAAAAAATACGCCTAAGTTATCAAATAAAGCTGTCAAAAAGCCGCAGGGCGATGAGCAGCGGACTGTGACAGTTATCACTCATCCGATCTCGCTGCTCTTTGGCTTTTTCCCAGCTTTCTTGCTAGCCTGTCACTAAGCACTCACACTAAACTACACTGTTCTATCCCTATACCGGCGCCCCCGGAGCCTCCCGCAACTCAATAAAGTTACTAACCCCTAAACCGCCGCTCCTAGACCCTGCCGCAACTCTTATAAATGTATTAACCCCTAAACCGCCGCTCCCGGACACCGCTGCCACCTGCAGTATACCTAGTAACCCCTATCCTGCCCCCCCTACACCGTCGCCCTCTATTATAAAGTTATTAACCCCTATCCTGCTTATCCCGCACCTCTCTGCAACTAAATAAATAGTTTAACCCCTAAACCGCCGCTCCCTGAACCCGCCGCAACCTATATTAAACCTATTAACCCTTATCCTGCCCCCCCTACACCGTCGTCACCTATAATAAATTTATTAACCCCTAATCTGCCTCCCCTACACCGTCGCCCCCTATAATAAATTTATTAACCCCTATCCTGCCCCCCACTACGCCGCAGCCACTGTAATAAAATTATTAACCCCTAAACCTAAGTCTAACCCTAACCCTAATGCCCCCCTAACTTAAATATTAATTAAATAAATCTAAATAAATTAACTCTTATTAACTAAATGAATCCTATTTAAAACTAAATACTTACCTTTAAAATAAACCCTAATATAGCTACAATATAAATAATAATTATATTCTAGCTATCTTAGGATTTTTTTTTTTTTTACAGGTACCTTTCAATTTATTTTAACTAGGTACAATAGCTATTAAATAGTTATTAACTATTTAATAGCTTACCTAGCTAAAATAAAGAGAAATGTACCTGTGAAATAAATCCTAACCTAAGTTACAATTACACCTAACACTACACTATACTTTAATAAATTATTCCTATTTAAAAATAAATACTTACCTGTAAAATAAACCCTAAGATAGCTACAATATAATTAATAATTATATTGTAGCTATCTTAGGATTTATATTTATTTTACAGGTAACTTTGTATTTATTTTAGCTAGTTAGAATAGTTATTAAATAGTTATTAACTATTTAATAACTACCTAGCTAAAAGAAATACAAAATTACCTGTAAAATAAATCCTAACCTAAGTTACAATTAAACCTAATACTACACTATCATTAAATTAACTAAATAAACTACCTACAAATAACTACAATTAAATACAATTACATAAACTAACTAAAGTACAAAAAATAAAAAAAGCTAAGTTACAAAAAATAAAAAAATAAGTTACAAACATGTTAAAAATATTACAACAATTTTAAGCTACTTACACCTAATCTAAGCCCCCTAATAAAATAACAAACCCCCCAAAATAAAAAAATGCCCTACCCTATTCTAAATTAAATAAAGTTCAAAGCTCTTTTACCTTACCAGCCCTTAAAAGGGCCATTTGTGGGGGCATGCCCCAAAGAAAACAGCTCTTTTGCCTGTAAAAGAAAAATACAACCCCCCCAACATTAAAACCCACCACCCACATACCCCTAATCTAACCCAAACCCCCCTTACAAAAACCTAACACTAATCCCCTGAAGATCATCCTACCTTGTCTTCACTCAGCCGAGCAGCAATGGAACCGAAGTGGACATCTGGAGCGGAAGAAGTTAATCCTCCAAGCGGCGCTGAAGAAATCTTCCATCCGATGAAGTCATCATCCAGGCGGCGCTGAAGAAAAGTCTTCGATCCGGCCGATGTCATCTTCAAAGAGGCGCTGAAGAGGTCTTCTATCCGGGCGATGTCATCTTCCAAGCCGGGTCTTGAATCTTCCTCCCGCCGACGCGGAACCTCCTTCTTCACCAACGGACTACGACGAATGAAGGCTCCTTTAAGGGACGTCATCCAAGATGGCGTCCCCTCAATTCCGATTGGCTGATAGGATTCTATCAGCCAATCGGAATTAAGGTAGGAATATTCTGATTGGCTGATGGAGTCAGCCAATCAGAATCAAGTTCAATCCGATTGGCTGATCCGATCAGCCAATCAGATTGAGCTCGCATTCTATTGGCTGATCGGAACAGCCAATAGAATGAGAGCTCAATCTGATTGGCTGATTCCATCAGCCAATCAGATTTTTCCTACCTTAATTCAGATTGGCTGATAGAATCCTATCAGCCAATCGGAATTGAGGGGACGCCATCTTGGATGACGTCCCTTAAAGGAGCCTTCATTCGTCGTAGTCCGTCGGTGAAGAAGGAGGTTCCGCGTCGATGGGAGGAAGATTCAAGACCCGGCTTGGAAGATGACATCGCCCGGATAGAAGACCTCTTCAGCGCCTCTTTGAAGATGACATCGGCCGGATCGAAGACTTTTCTTCAGCGCCGCCTGGATGATGACTTCATCGGATGGAAGATTTCTTCAGCGCCGCTTGGAGGATTAACTTCTTCCGCTCCGGATGTCCACTTCGGTTCCATCGCTGCTCGGCTGAGTGAAGACAAGGTAGGATGATCTTCAGGGGATTAGTGTTAGGTTTTTGTAAGGGGGGTTTTGGGTTAGATTAGGGGTATGTGGGTGGTGGGTTTTAATGTTGGGGGGGGTTGTATTTTTCTTTTACAGGCAAAAGAGCTGTTTTGTTTGGGGCATGCCCCCACAAATGGCCCTTTTAAGGGCTGGTAAGGTAAAAGAGCTTTGAACTTTATTTAATTTAGAATAGGGTAGGGCATTTTTTTATTTTGGGGGGGTTTGTTATTTTATTAGGGGGCTTAGATTAGGTGTAAGTAGCTTAAAATTGTTGTAATATTTTTAACATGTTTGTAACTTATTTTTTTATTTTTTGTAACTTAGCTTTTTTTATTTTTTGTACTTTAGTTAGTTTATGTAATTGTATTTAATTGTAGTTATTTGTAGGTAGTTTATTTAATTTAATGATAGTGTAGTATTAGGTTTAATTGTAACTTAGGTTAGGATTTATTTTACAGGTAATTTTATATTTCTTTTAGCTAGGTAGTTATTAAATAGTTAATAACTATTTAATAACTATTCTAACTAGCTAAAATAAATACAAAGTTACCTGTAAAATAAATATAAATCCTAAGATAGCTACAATATAATTATTAATTATATTGTAGCTATCTTAGGGTTTATTTTACAGGTAAGTATTTATTTTTAAATAGGAATAATTTATTAAAGTATAGTGTAGTGTTAGGTGTAATTGTAACTTAGGTTAGGATTTATTTTACAGCTAAATTTCAGTTTCTTTTAGCTAGGTAAGCTATTAAATAGTTAATAACTATTTAATAGCTATTGTACCTAGTTAAAATAAATTGAAAGGTACCTGTAAAATAAAAATAAATCCTAAGATAGCTAGAATATAATTATTATTTATATTGTAGCTATATTAGGGTTTATTTTAAAGGTAAGTATTTAGTTTTAAATAGGATTCATTTAGTTAATAAGAGTTAATTTATTTAGATTTATTTAATTAATATTTAAGTTAGGGGGGCGTTAGGGTTAGGGTTAGACTTAGGTTTAGGGGTTAATAATTTTATTACAGTGGCGGCGGCGTAGTGGGGGGCAGGATAGGGGTTAATAAATTTATTATAGGTGGCGACGGTGTAGGGGGGGCAGATTAGGGGTTATTAAATTTATTATAGGTGGCGACGGTGTAGGGGGGGGCAGGATAGGGGTTAATACATTTAATATAGGTTGTGGCGGGTTCAGGGAGCGGCGGTTTAGGGGTTAATACATTTATTATAGTTGCGGTGGGCTCCGGGAGCGGCGGTTTAGGGGTTAATATGTATAGAGTAGCTTGCGGTGGGCTCCGGGAGCGGCGGTTTAGGGGGTAATAACTTTATTTAGTTGCGGCGGTGTAGGGGGGACAGATTAGTGGTGTTTAGACTCGGGGTACATGTTAGGGTGTTAGGTGTAGACAGCTCCCATAGGAATCAATGGGATGTCTGTCAGCAGCGAACTTGTACTTTCGCTATGGTCAGACTCCCATTGATTCCTATGGGATCCGCCGCCTCCAGGGGTGGCGGTTTGAAAACCAGGTACGCTGGGCCGTAAAAGTGCCGAGCGTACCTGCTAGTCATTTGATAACTTGCAAAAGTAGTGAGAATGTGCCGCACTTGTGTGCGGAACATCTGGAGTGACGTAAGAATCGATCTGTGTCGGACTGAGTCAGGCGGATCGAAGCTTACGTCACAAAATTCTACTTTTGCCGGTCTCGAGCCTTTGATAACTAAGGCGTATCAGCCTCGCCACAAATACGCTGCGGAATTCCAGCGTATTTGAGGTTGACGGCTTGATAACTAGGCCCCACAGTCACTTTATCATAGACTATCACATCGTTTTCGCATAGGCTCTATAATAGTTTTTCTGATGCCCACACACAGTATATCTGGTAACATTCTAAGAGCCTTTTCAGTTAGATCGCATACTTAGATCGTTATAACACACGGGTAACATTACAATTTTTTTCATCGCAATGATCGCACAGCATGTATGTCAGTGCAATAAGTTATCAAGCCGCAGAGTGTATTGTGGTTGCTAACAACATTGCAGGTGCTAGCAACAATATAAAGCCTTGATGTATCTATGTTACGTAATTCATGTCACCACCAATAGGGAGAGCGTTGATTGCGCATGCTCCCCCTGATTTCAACAATTGGCTGAATAATGGGTGTTGTCCTTTAACCTTAATTTAAGTGGATGACGTGTCATACCAACTGCAGCTAATAGGACTGGCTAATTAAGCCATCCATCACCGGTATTTTGGATTGACATGTCAATCCACCTATCAGCAGGCCTAAATTACGAAAGAAAGGGAATCCTTACAAATTACACATTTGTGACATTTTTAATTACAAATACAAACACTATTAATACACTCATTTACGGAGCACTTCACAAGGCTCATATTTATTATTGAAAAAACATTTTATATACTCTCTTATCATGTATTTTGGACCGAAATTTTACTGCAGCAAGGGGGTTGATGCAGATGAAGGGTTTTGATTGGTTGTATCATTTGTTTTGAGAGGGGTGGGAGTAGGGGAATTGTTAGTAGCGTAGCCCTATATAAGGATCAAATAAGCTTATGGGAGACATGCCTGATGAAACAGTTTTTACTGAGAAACGCGTTGCAGCATTGTTTCTCCTTTTATCCAAGATTTTATTTGGCACTGGAATAAGTTGTGTCTTTTACAATTTTTAAATAAATTTGTTTTTATTTTACCAACTTTTAAGTGTCCACTATATCTTGGTGCTACGCTACTATTAGGGTGTGAGTCCCTAATCCTACTATCCTGCCTGTATACCTGTTTGGGTTACATCTTGGACCTGATGATCCCCTGCACCTTGGAGTTGCCTGTGGGGCCTTGATCAGTTAGCTGGACTACTGCAAAAATCCAGCCTGCTTCTATGGGCATAATTGATTGCCTTCTCTACAAGTGAGTACCCTGTGCATATCTCTTACTGGTAACCCTTGAGATTCTTCATTGATCTGCACCATTGGTGCCTCTATCTATTATATCTTTATAACAGATTGTCCATCGTTGTATGCTGTTAGAGAGCTGCCTCCTGTATCTTCTCTACAATCAAACACGCATGTTCAGCATTAAGGATCTTAGCTGACATTAATTTGGACTCTATTACATCTATTTACTTGTCTGTGGTAATATATTACATGTGATTCTTACTTAGTTATAATACACTGTATGTCTATCCTTTCACTTTTTGTTATCTTTAGCGCCTCCTAGAGGGTCAGAGGGAATATTTTGTGTGATTTGTCTTTTCCCTCACCTCCTCATTAATTGAATCCAACAGTAGATGTATATACAGATTCTATTGAAGTAAGATCTGTTTAGCCCCTAGGATTAGATTGTGGCAGAGTTGTTGCTTTAGGAGAGGATGGCAACATATGATATAAAGAATCATATTGAAAGCAACAACACTAACCTTGCTTTAAGGTGTTAGAATGTGTTTTAAGTGAATCTATTGTCAAGTGAGGCAGCAGGTATGACAGATAAACGTTAAACACAACACCAGATAAATGAAGAGGTACTGCAGTTTAAACACATAACCGTGTAAGGGATAACAGGCTTACAAAATACAAGGTGATATAAGATTAGGTATAAAGGTTGTGGTAACAAGCTTGGTTTAGTTAAGGCTTAAGATCTTACTGTGCACACTCGTGGAAGTTGGAGCTGTTAGCAGCTCTGGTCCGGGGAGAGAGGCGTTGCCTGAATGTAGCTTCGGCGTGTGATGTCACCGCTTGCCCTCCGGAGTTGTTACAGGAAGTAGGAGACAGCACAGCTGTTAGAGAGTCTGCGGCTTGCGGTGTTCAGCTGGGGAAACAACAAGGAAGTCCATTCAGTGGCAATAGTAAGTTTTAGAGGAAATCCGGAGGATTAGAGATTGCCCTCAGAGTACAACAGAATGAGAGGCTGAGAATATCAATACGATGTAGCTTACTCTTCCAGAGTAAAGGCAGGTGAATATAGGAACAGGATACCAAATATTACCAAGCACTGTTAGAACTGTGGGAGGTACTTATATACAGGTGCAGGAGGTTAAAGCACACCTCCTAGTTAAAGGGCAAGTAGATGTTGTTAGAGGATATACATGACAGTCCCACCAGGAGGGAGCCGTGTGACAGACCCCAGACTTACGTTTTTTGACTGCGTGACGGTTGAGACAGTATTTAGGCAAATTGAACTACAAAGTTTTTCAATTGTGTGAGAGAGCTAGTCTGGTCTATTATTTGTTTTGGAGGTTTTTGTTTTGTTGTTTTTTTGGCAAGCATTTGTGTGTGTTCTCCACTTTTCTGGGATTTCCTAGCACATCCTCTCTTTGTAATCTATCTGATGGTTCTGTCAAATCAGGGAGACTTCTGATGAGTGGTAAGGGGTCAAGTGCTTATGTGGGCAATGGAGTCCAGGACATTCTTGTCTTGTGTTCTACTCTCACAGCTGTTAAGCACATGTGTAGCATAAAGCTTTGTCATGATGACCCTTTAGTGGTCCATAACTAGTTATCTCTACAGGGTAATAGAGTGACTAGTTATAAAGAGGTTATTAAGACCACATAGCTGGGTTTTTACCTCAGTAGTGATTACAAGGTCTAGTGTGTGACCGCTTTGTAGGTAACAGAAGGTACAGCTTGTGTAAAACCCAGGGAATATAAATGTGAAACCGTATCATCTACCAATGCTTTAAATCCCCATTTATGAAGTTGGGTTGATTTATGAAGTAGCGGCTGTTGCCTCCGACCTACTCCACTTCAGTTCCATCTGAAGTGGAAGTTAAGAAGCAGCGATCCTAAGACCGCTGCTCCTTAACTCGTCTGCCACCTCTGAGGTGGCGGACAGCAATCAGCCCAATCGAATACGATCTACGATCGGGCTGATTGACACCCCATGCTAGCAGCCAAATGGCCGCGAATCTACAGGGGGCGGTATTGCACCAGCAGTTCACAAGAACTGCTGGTGGAATGACAAATGCCGACAGCGTATGCTTTTGGCATTTATCAATGTGCGGTGGACAAGATTCGCTATAGCGGATCATGTCTGTCCACACAATGATAAATGTACCCCTAGGTCTTCTGATATTATATAGTCCTAGATCATAGCAGTTTTATGTCTTATTTATACAGTTATACATGGGAACTCCTGCACTGATAGGGTGAGACAACCATCTGCTCAGTAGGGACGTGTGCTCATTGTCACCTGTAGTTATAGGGCAAGACAGACAGCTCAGGACAGAGATGGCAGAGGAAGGGGGTGCTTAATGTGTTAATGCAGGAGGTTAGCGATCTTATACTGACACCAATCAATTAATAGTGTATCTGTGTGATTGGTGTCGGTATAAGGTCACTTACACCCTGCATTAGGTACTTACACAATTAATAGTGTATGTGTGTGATTGGTGTCAGTATAAAGTCACTTACCTCTTTTCTTAGGCTTTTACAAGGATACCTGAATATTATTAATCCTTCTCAGGAGCCAAGAGATCTTCCAAGATATAAAGGTGAGTACCCATACACATTTTATACCGCTGTTCCCTACGTCAGATTACAAACATAAAAACCTACATATAGCCATAGAAACACACACAGGCATATATAAATACATACATATATACATACATACATACACACACACACACACACACACACACACACACACACATACATATATACATACTGTTGGTGATATTCACCCTGGACTGAATAACTCTTCAGACCATGACAGGTTAAAGAGGGTTCATTTATTGAAAAATCACACTGGAGTGAGGAGAGAATGAATACAAGGTTTTTCTCTGGGGGGGGGGGGGTCAGTCCCCATCCCAGGTTTTTATACACTACACATCTAGGCTATTACAGTTTATGATTGGCTAGCTAAAAAATGCAAGGGTTTTTACCAAATATGTTTATAACATAAGTAAAAAACACAGTTAGACAGAATTCTATTCACTAAGTTCTATTCCTCAAAGTAGCTGGTTTAACTGTCTGACCGTATATCATAAAAGGGCAAAGGTCAGGGATGAACTAATGTCTGCTCTTATGTTAACAAAGAGAGCTGTGTAAAAAGCATATCATTCTACAAGCTTACTAATTTATGGTATACATCCATCCATATACTCACATATGTTTGGCCTACCAGGATAACAAGGGAATTGAATGTTTAGATACAAGGATAGAAAAGGATTAGATTTAGAAGAAAAATAAAGAGACATACACTAGCTACTATAAAACATTGCCCTTAAGCAAGACAGGCCCCTCCTGACTAACAATGCCTGCATAGAAATTAACCCATTCAGAGCTCACTAAGCACTGCAGGAAAAACAGTTACAGATATTGCTTATTATTTCCAACAGTCCCTCCTCTGATGCTGTTAAACTCTGACAATAGCATCAAACAGCAATATGATTTAGTCGGCTGAATTCCATCTCAAACTGCAGTGCAGAGTTGCCGTGGTCATAACAATGGGGCAAATGCAAGGCTGGAGCTTCACAGGAGGGCATCAGTCTGCTGGTTGCTGGGCTGACGAGGTTACAGAGCTTGTGAAGCATTAATTTGAGACAGATTACTACAAGAGAAAGAAAAACAATTAGTACGACAAAGATTAGCAAACCTAGCAGTATCTGCACCCCCAATTTACCCAGCCATCCTGACAGGCCAAAAGTCAAATCAAAATCCAAAACACTAAACTTAATATCATGCAGGATAGTTAAGTAATAAAATTATAATTTTCCATTGTTCTCTCTAAGTATTGAGATTTGATTTTCCACATAATTAAAAGATAAGGATGTAAGTCTGTGTAAACAAAGTGATAACATAATGGGATATGATATTACCTGAAGCTCAACCCCTTGCAATAGGCTGTGGTTTAAAAGCAGAAATCCAGCTACTTCATTTACACAAATAAACCTGAAAATGCAATTTCTCATTATTTTTATACTCTGCAGCTGGTATAACAAGCCTAAAATAGATTAATATAAAAACAATTTTTTAGTGTACTGTCCCTTTAAGAGACTGGGGTTGCCACAGATATACGGTCTATTGCTTTGTAATCTGTATCTAATAGCTAAACATAAGTACATACGTATTTAAGCACAATTATATTAACACCTAACTACCTTGAATGCTCACTGCTATTAAAATGAATGCAAAACTAATAATCCATCTGAAAATAAACAAAAACAAATAGAGAATGTGGGGAAGGAGCAATATACAAAACCTCCCAGATACATTAGCTAAATAATTAATCCAATCATCGCTGGGAGAAAATTTAACAAGTACACTTTTTATATGTACTTTACAAAAAATGAAAGCAAAACAAAAATGAATGTATAGTAATGTTTCATTGTCAATAGTGTAACATTGTATACATTGTTGAAATGCCTAATTTAATAGTATTTTAACTAAAAGAACATTAATACAGAGGTAAAAATGAATGGGAGGGCGGACAGCGCCTAAGACTATATACCGGCTACACTATTAAGAAGACCCCCTATTTGGTCTAAGAGAAATAGCAGTGAAGGATAAATAGGAGCGCCTAGGGCTTAGGTATAATCAGGAATCACACTATGATTAAAAATACATTTATATTGAGATGGTGTAATAAATTATTATAACAGAAATATTAAAATAAGTTCAACCATTAATTTAAACAAGTTATTGGGACCCTTGTTAGAGGATCTTTGCTTAAATGGATCAGTTTCTCTTCTGATTGTTACAGATGGAGGGAGGGAGTAAAGTCCTCCAAAGAATTAGGAGTATATTAAAATAGATACTGTGCTTTATCACAATAATAAATTAACTTAGATTCACAACATATAGTACATATAATTGTGACAAAGTGGTGAAAATCGGTGGTTTAAAAAACTAATGTTAAAAAACTGTGGTTAAAAAATGTGGTACCAAACAAAGAAGTTAGTAAAAAGATCCAAAAAAAATTCAAATAACCAAAAATAAAAAAAAATAAAAAAAATGGAAGACAAAACCGGTATGTCAAAAAAGTTTGTGGTGAGTTAAAAATGTATGTGATGTGCTTAAAAAATAAATGTGATAATATCGCAATAGTGATTCTAATCAAATCTACAATCACCCATAATACAGACTCCTTTTAGGAAAATTATCTCTTGGAATATATAATGATATTTGACCCAAAAAACAAAGATTGAAACAAATCAACAAAACAATGTAGTAACAATATTCAGGTTCCCACTATTGGACTAAACGAATAACAATGTTGTTGGCAAAAACTTAATAATGATTATAAACATATTAAAAACTACTACAGATTCTATAAAATGTCCTAGTGATTAGTCCAATTGGAGATAATCCACACTGGTGGAAGACTGTTAGGAGGGAATAAAAACAATATCCTTAGAAGCTTTTCCAAGAGATCATTTTCCTAACAGGAGTCTGTATTATTGGTGATTGTAGATTTGATTAGAATCACTATTGCGATATTATTATCACATTTTTTATTTTTTTTATTTTTTTAAATTCTTTTTATTGAGGAAAACACACAGGTACAATCAATTAAGTGCATATACTGAAATGCAAGGTTACAACAACAGGAGATTTCATATTATGGAATGAACATAGCATGTGAAATAACGATACAACATCTAAAGTAACATATTGGCCTTTAGAAAATACATAGCAGTATCATACATTTTCATAAAGCATAACACATGTGAGCTGCAAGCGTGTATACAGAGTACTATTATAACCTGGATTAATCCATGCAATGGGGGGGTATGTCAAGTTTTGTTAATTATTACCTTTTGTTGCACCTGCGCTTCCTTGTTTTTTATTTTTAATACAATAACACACAACACAGAACAAAACAATAAAACTCCCTAAACTAAACATAGAAACAAAACCACGCCATACAGATCAGTCAGTGGTGTAGATATATTGTCAGTCGTAATGTCAGTAAGTTGTGTTTCATATGAATGATATGAAGTGATTTGCCAGTGTTCAGGTTATACGACAGGGTCTATGTGTCAATATATGGTGAAGTTCTGAGATAAGCTCGGAGTAATTCAATAACGGGGAAATTACCAAAGATCCTATATAAGGATGATCATGAAGGGAGTCGTATTCCCGGGAATTTTAATAAGATTGCCTCTCTCATATCAAATCATAGGTTTCAGTGTCTTATAGGCATACCAACTATTTAAGCATGGGCTTTGTCAAATTAAAAGTTATTTTCCCTCAGAGAGGATATACATTTAGAAATGTGATCATCTGTCCTAAGATTCCCTGAAGGAGTCAACGATACAGCAGCAATTACCCGTCAATAGGGGGGTTAATGTCAGATAAGATTACAAGTCGGCTATGAGGCAGAGACCTTCTATAAGAGGTTGTGGATATGTTAGAGTCAGCTGGTCAGGCCCGATATGGTTTCACCACCGGATATGAACATCTATTGACACAGTAGTGCAGAGTGTAATAGGGCATATGTATAAAACAACTGGCTGCCCCTATCCAACCAGAACAGAGAACATACACCACAGCCAGCCACACAGAGTAATACAATAAAATAAAATAGTATAATATGAAATAAAACTCGCTACCCTAAACCTATAAACCAACCTCAACAACCTAGATGAGACAGATGTGCCGATATATTGGCAGTCTTACTGTCACTAGCCTATATTTCAGATGCAGAAATTGATTTGCCGGTGTTTAAATTCTCACATATCTAATCCTGAGTTTAGTTGTCTTATAGACAGATAAGCTAGTGAAGCATGGGCAGACTAAATAGATCGTTATTCACTTTGTCTAGCTAGTGTTCATACATCCTCAAGCAAGATATACATTAGGGGGTGTTAACATCAGTCCGCAGACACATTAATGGAGTCAGCAAATTAGTGCAAAATATAGAAGAGTGTATATATAGAACAGGTGTCTGCCCCCATCCCCCAACCCCCAAGAGGACAGTCTGTAAGTAAAGGACTCCACATGTCACCAGTAGTTGACCGTGTATATACAGTAAGATATGTATTGCCATGCTATAGAACAAAATAAGCAGCTTTGACAAAATGCTCAGGTTCCCCTAAGCAGCCAATAAATAGGACAAACTGCATAAATCAAAGCAAGATAAAAATTTGGCTAGTACCATAAAAGACTAAAAGCTTGTAATTTAGACCAAGGGGTGAACAGCAGTCCATATTGCAAATGTGTGGATTAAAATGTAGCCAATAAATAAGCAAGCTCCATGATGCCTGAGTCTTCATGTGAAGTTGCATACACAGTCTAGCCAGTCCCCATACGTTTATTGTGTTATGAAGGGATTCAAGATTAAATGTCATCAGGTTATCAGTCCCTACCAAATATAGACTGCCAGGACAAGTGTTCACCCAATACCTGCTGGAAGGGATAATCCACGTAGTGTAACTACTCTAGGGATGATTCGCCATACGGTACAGCAAGGCCATGATTCATTCACCTCAAGGGGCAGCAAGATATTAACACTCTTTAGAGGAAATACGTGTGAGGTTTCAGGGTCACCAAATTCTGAATTTCTATTCAATGTCGACTCAGTCAGATCAGATGGCTTGCATTCTTGGCTCACCCGCAGGTAGTAGTAGAATGACGTAGGTGATTCCAAAGCAGATGTCCGCCATGATTTCCAGGGAAAGTCCCCCACAGTAGTGCCGTACATTGCGCACATGTCGTCTTCTGGAGCTCTGATTCCCATGGAGTAAGAGAAATAGGTGTCTGTGCAATAATACCGATAGGCTGATACAGGTCTCTCTGGGTATTTAGCCTGTTGGGTTGAGATACAGCTTGTCGGGTGATCAGTCAAGGTGCGTCCCTTACCAGTCTCACATGCGTCCGGGCTCCGCCGGGTCACAACTGCTGCCTTCCGTACTTCCTCGCATAGCTCCAAGCAGGTGTCCAGTAGACCATCCAGCAGCGGGGTAAACACTGCAGTTAGCTCTTTAATAATGTCTGCGTTAGCAAGCATATTTGCTTCAACAGGCTATGAGTAGATAACGGTGGCGGTAAATAGTTTCCCCTAACGTGTCAGGGAAAGTCCTTCTTGGATAAATGCCTTCCGGGGTTGAGAAGATGCTATAGTCTCAATCCACTATGGTTCCCAGGCACGAATTCTGCCAAGGGAGGTGTGGATGGCCAAGAATTGCGGCAGTAAAATGATAATTAAAACATAGTCTCCACAGAGCTTCAGCCTGTTGCTGCCATCTTGGAATGCCTCCCACCGGAAGTCCCCACATTTATTTTTTAAGCACATCACATACATTTTTAACTTACCACAAACTTTTTTGACAAACCGGTTTTGTCTTCCATTTTTTTTATTTTTTTTTATTTTTGGTTATTTGAATTTTTTTTGGATCTTTTTACCAACTTTTTTAACCACAGTTTTTTAACATTAGTTTTTTAAACCACCGATTTTCACCACTTTGTTACAATTATATGTACTATATGTTGTGAATCTAAGTTAATTTATTATTGTGATAAAGCACAGTATCTATTTTAATTTATTATTGTGATAAAGCACAGTATCTATTTTAATATACTCCTAATTCTTTGGAGGACTTTACTCCCTCCCTCCATCTGTAACAATCAGAAGAGAAACTGATCCATTTAAGCAAAGATCCTCTAACAAGGGTCCCAATAACTTGTTCAAATTAATGGTTGAACTTATTTTAATATTTCTGTTTTATATTGAGATGGTGTAATAAATTATTATATGTATTTTTAATCATAGTGTGATTCCTGATTATACCTAAGCCCTAGGCGCTCCTATTTATCCTTCACCATTAATACAGAGGTACCAGACTCATGGATATGGGGTATGAAACCACAGATCCAACAGGCACCTGTACCATCAGTGTGGCAGTAACAATAAATGCATTGTCTTGTTCCCATGGGGTGGTATGGCAGACATAACTGGGAATAATGAGAATACCCAAAATATAAAATGATACATGGTGAGTTTGATATACAATTACACAGTAATAGAATAAATAAATCATACAAAAAGTAATTGCTAACATTTGAGTGATTACTAAAGCTTTATACAACAGAGAATTCCTTTACACACCAGTAAGAGCGTTACTAGGGTGTAAATGCAGCATACAGAAATTATAATGAAAAATAAAAAATGAGTTCATTAGCTTTAAACATTCGGGAAATAATCAAGCACTATTAGAGAATGATACTTCCCAAAGGCTCAGTCTTTATGGATTTCCTTGCTAGCGATAGGATCAGTCTGTGGTGGCACCAATTTGTAGTGAGAGCCATGATTTAACTTCTGTGACTTCAGTGGCTGTATTTGTGATAAATAATTCACAGACAGGCCCCTTCTACTTTGGCTCCAGAGCTATTTTTCTTGATAAACGTACAACCATTATAAGATCACCAGGTGAGATGGCATGCACTACACGATTATCATTCTGTAACTGTGCAGCAAGTACCTGGGTATGAAAAGACTTAACCATTATAAGATCACCAGGTGAGATGGCATGCACTACACGATTATCATTCTGTAACTGTGCAGCAAGTACCTGGGTATGAAAAGACTTAACCATTATAAGATCACCAGGTGAGATGGCATGCACTACACGATTATCATTCTGTAACTGTGCAGCATGTACCTGGGTATGAAAAGACTTAACCATTATAAGATCACCAGGTGAGATGGCATGCACTACACGATTATCATTCTGTAACTGTGCAGCAAGTACCTGGGTATGAAAAGACTTAACCATTATAAGATCACCAGGTGAGATGGCATGCACTACACGATTATCATTCTGTAACCGTGCAGCAAGTACCTGGGTATGAAAAGACTTAACCATTATAAGATCACCAGGTGAGATGGCATGCACTACACGTTTATCATTCTGTAACCGTGCAGCCAACCGTGCAGCAAGTACCTGGGTATGAAAAGACTTAACCATTATAAGATCACCAGGTGAGATGGCATGCACTACACGATTATCATTCTGTAACTGTGCAGCATGTACCTGGGTATGAAAAGACTTAACCATTATAAGATCACCAGGTGAGATGGCATGCACTACACGATTATCATTCTGTAACTGTGCAGCATGTACCTGGGTATGAAAAGACTTAACCATTATAAGATCACCAGGTGAGATGGCATGCACTACACGATTATCATTCTGTAACTGTGCAGCAAGTACCTGGGTATGAAAAGACTTAACCATTATAAGATCACCAGGTGAGATGGCATGCACTACACGATTATCATTCTGTAACTGTGCAGCAAGTACCTGGGTATGAAAAGACTTAACCATTATAAGATCACCAGGTGAGATGACATGCACTACACGATTATCATTCTGTAACTGTGCAGCAAGTACCTGGGTATGAAAAGACTTAACCATTATAAGATCACCAGGTGAGATGGCATGCACTACACGATTATCATTCTGTAACTGTGCAGCAAGTACCTGGGTATGAAAAGACTTAACCATTATAAGATCACCAGGTGAGATGGCATGCACTACACGATTATCATTCTGTAACTGTGCAGCAAGTACCTGGGTATGAAAAGACTTAACCATTATAAGATCACCAGGTGAGATGGCATGCACTACACGATTATCATTCTGTAACCGTGCAGCAAGTACCTGGGTATGAAAAGACTTAACCATTATAAGATCACCAGGTGAGATGGCATGCACTACACGATTATCATTCTGTAACCTTGCAGCAAGTACCTGGGTATGAAAAGACTTAACCATTATAAGATCACCAGGTGAGATGGCATGCACTACACGATTATCATTCTGTAACTGTGCAGCATGTACCTGGGTATGAAAAGACTTAACCATTATAAGATCACCAGGTGAGATGGCATGCACTACACGATTATCATTCTGTAACTGTGCAGCATGTACCTGGGTATGAAAAGACTTAACCATTATAAGATCACCAGGTGAGATGGCATGCACTACACGATTATCATTCTGTAACCGTGCAGCAAGTACCTGGGTATGAAAAGACTTAACCATTATAAGATCACCAGGTGAGATGGCATGCACTACACGATTATCATTCTGTAACTGTGCAGCAAGTACCTGGGTATGAAAAGACTTAACCATTATAAGATCACCAGGTGAGATGGCATGCACTACACGATTATCATTCTGTAACTGTGCAGCAAGTACCTGGGTATGAAAAGACTTAACCATTATAAGATCACCAGGTGAGATGGCATGCACTACACGATTATCATTCTGTAACTGTGCAGCATGTACCTGGGTATGAAAAGACTTAACCATTATAAGATCACCAGGTGAGATGGCATGCACTACACGATTATCATTCTGTAACCGTGCAGCAAGTACCTGGGTATGAAAAGACTTAACCATTATAAGATCACCAGGTGAGATGGCATGCACTACACGATTATCATTCTGTAACCGTGCAGCAAGTACCTGGGTATGAAAAGACTTAACCATTATAAGATCACCAGGTGAGATGGCATGCACTACACGATTATCATTCTGTAACTGTGCAGCATGTACCTGGGTATGAAAAGACTTAACCATTATAAGATCACCAGGTGAGATGGCATGCACTACACGTTTATCATTCTGTAACCTTGCAGCAAGTACCTGGGTATGAAAAGACTTAACCATTATAAGATCACCAGGTGAGATGGCATGCACTACACGATTATCATTCTGTAACCGTGCAGCATGTACCTGGGTATGAAAAGACTTAACCATTATAAGATCACCAGGTGAGATGGCATGCACTACACGATTATCATTCTGTAACCGTGCAGCAAGTACCTGGGTATGAAAAGACTTAACCATGAAATAAGATCACCAGGTGAGATGGCATGCACTACACGATTATCATTCTGTAACCGTGCAGCAAGTACCTGGGTATGAAAAGACTTAACCATTATAAGATCACCAGGTGAGATGGCATGCACTACACGATTATCATTCTGTAACCGTGCAGCAAGTACCTGGGTATGAAAAGACTTAACCATTATAAGATCACCAGGTGAGATGGCATGCACTACACGATTATCATTCTGTAACCGTGCAGCAAGTACCTGGGTATGAAAAGACTTAACCATTATAAGATCACCAGGTGAGATGGCATGCACTACACGATTATCATTCTGTAACTGTGCAGCATGTACCTGGGTATGAAAAGACTTAACCATTATAAGATCACCAGGTGAGATGGCATGCACTACACGATTATCATTCTGTAACTGTGCAGCATGTACCTGGGTATGAAAAGACTTAACCATTATAAGATCACCAGGTGAGATGGCATGCACTACACGATTATCATTCTGTAACCGTGCAGCAAGTACCTGGGTATGAAAAGACTTAACCATTATAAGATCACCAGGTGAGATGGCATGCACTACACGATTATCATTCTGTAACCGTGCAGCATGTACCTGGGTATGAAAAGACTTAACCATTATAAGATCACCAGGTGAGATGGCATGCACTACACGATTATCATTCTGTAACCGTGCAGCAAGTACCTGGGTATGAAAAGACTTAACCATTATAAGATCACCAGGTGAGATGGCATGCACTACACGATTATCATTCTGTAACTGTGCAGCAAGTACCTGGGTATGAAAAGACTTAACCATTATAAGATCACCAGGTGAGATGGCATGCACTACACGATTATCATTCTGTAACCGTGCAGCAAGTACCTGGGTATGAAAAGACTTAACCATTATAAGATCACCAGGTGAGATGGCATGCACTACACGATTATCATTCTGTAACTGTGCAGCATGTACCTGGGTATGAAAAGACTTAACCATTATAAGATCACCAGGTGAGATGGCATGCACTACACGATTATCATTCTGTAACTGTGCAGCATGTACCTGGGTATGAAAAGACTTAACCATTATAAGATCACCAGGTGAGATGGCATGCACTACACGATTATCATTCTGTAACTGTGCAGCAAGTACCTGGGTATGAAAAGACTTAACCATTATAAGATCACCAGGTGAGATGGCATGCACTACACGATTATCATTCTGTAACTGTGCAGCATGTACCTGGGTATGGAAAGACTTAAGCATTGATGTTAGTTGTATGTCATAGTCTCTAAAATCAACATAACAGATATTATATTTACAGCCTGTTTCTGAGCAATGTTAAACTAATAGTCACCAGCATTTTACACAGGGGATATTGTAAAATACAGGGTAATTTATGTTTCTCTTTAAAGGATCAGTAAAATTGAACTTTAATGATTTAGATAGGGCATGTTATTCCAAACAACTTTCAAATTTAATTTTATCATCAAATTTGCTTGTTTCGCTTGATATTCCCTATTAAAGGCTAAAACTAGTCAAGCTCGTAGGCGCTGATTTCTAAGAACTTGTAGTCCGCCTCTTATTTCACTGTCTGGCTGTGAAAAGCTAATTAATGCATTGCTAGTTTAACTGTGCTACATATACAACATTCACTGACGCAAGAGTCAGCACTAATTGGTCAAATTGCAAGTTTATAAAAAAAGCACTGAGATAAGTGGGTAGTCTGCAGAGATTTGGATACTAAGTAATCACAGCGGTAAAAGAAGTTTATCAATACAACCGTGCTGATCATGTAAAACTGGGGAATGGGTAACAAAGGGACAATCTATTATTTTATTTTTTTAATCAATAAAAATGTCAAATACACAGTCCCTTTAATTTCAATAAAACAATTTTATTAGTCACTAATCTTTAACACATAGATTCTGCAATTATCACTCCAAGGCAGCTATACACTTTCTTGTTCCCCTCCAGACACATTAAGGAAAACTTTCCCTAGTTTACACAGTAAGTCTTTCCTAATGACATTATTGAACAGTTTTGGAACATGTCATTCTGTTTCAGGACCTACAGTTACACTCAAAGGTTCTGATATGTGCTTATTCCCAACTCCAATCATCATTAAAGCTTTTGGCAATATTTACAAAGGGCTATGTGCTTTGTCTAACAAGAACTGACAGTCAGAGTCTGCATTCCTCTTAGGGTTAAACAGTCCCCTCTTCCCCCTCCGTTTCCTTATAGCACGGCAGCTCCTATGTTTTTACTGTCTGACTGCTCAAAGTCTTATCTGTATCACATTTTTATATAGTTAAAACATTTTGTTCCACTCGAAAAATGATGTAAAAGAAGTTAAACAACTATATACAAACATCTTTTTAAGATTATACATGGTTTAATTGTATTCATCCACTAAATATTATTTGAACTAAATATTGTCTTTGCATATTTATTGCAGCTGGCCAGTTCTGCAAATCAATACAAGACAATATGTATATATAAGAACATTTACAGCATATCATTTACCATCAATAATTCTGTGTAATTTCAGTGGAGAACACAATAAACCTTATACACACAAGTTCAAAATACAACATTTACCTTTAACTACACATTGTGCACTATTGCTCTGACAAAATCATACAACAGACACATTGAACACTGACAATCAACCACTAATTAAAACATCAAAAATATTCACTCCTAAGGTAGAAAACCCACCATGCAAACTTCTAATATCTCCTTACATACCTCCAGCACCTCTTCAATATTTATACACATTTTCATGAGCATTACATTGTGACAAAGGAATACATTTCCTCTCAATTATTCCTATTTTCACAAAATTGTATAATATAAAATGACTTTGTCCATGGGTACTTCCTGATAACAAACACTAAAACACGATTTACCCTACTTAAAATGTCACTTAAGGAATATAAAGCACAGTTTTAATTAATCTTTTAATCAATCAAACACAAAATTTTCTAACAAATACTTTAACCAGTCCTATCAGTATTCCTATACCCCTTGCACTCTTTTTCTTATTTATTTTGCTCCTTTTTTTCCCTTACTGGGAGATTTAATTCTATTTTTTTAATTTCCTCTAGCGAAGCCTTTAACGACTCACACTGTCTTTTTACTGCCTCAGTATAAATAAGGAGAAAAGAGGTAAGAGAACCTCAATTAGAGCAGGTGGTTAAAGCTACATACAAAAAGAGAGGGTTTAGAGTACTGGCACTAGTTTAGTGTGTACAGGAATATATGGAACTGGTAGATGTTCCGGTGCTTACCCACCTATTATATTACAAATAAGGAGAAAAGAGGTAAGAGAACCTCAATTAGAGCAGGTGGTTAAAGCTAGCACTCATTCCTGTCAAACGTAATTAAAAAGCAAACTTGTAATAAGTAATTTTAAAATACCGGCCTAAATACCACAGTGTACCAAACATTTAAAACGAAGTCACAATTGTCCCCCTGTTTCCTGGCCGATAGCAGCTCCCTCAGCTTCAGGTGACAGGGACAATGGACTAATAAGTTTAAAAGCAACAATCACCAACATGCAACTAAATGCACAAAAAAAATTAGCAGCAAACTAGTTTCGGCTGTACTATCAGCCTTTCTCAATGCTATGGACAAACCGAGGCCCGGGTGCCACCCCTTTAAATAGCACTAAACTTAACCTTTCAACCAATCAGCGTTTCATGTAAGGATACTCCTACTTTTGATCCAATCCCTGTTTATTGCGGGATTGTGACGTGCACAGGCAATAGCCTAACAATTGTTCATATGTATATATGTTTAAATAGTTGCTAGTGCAATCTCATATACTAAATGTAATTCGATCTGCTTTTACGCTTCCCATGTTATCTGTCATTATTATTAGGATACGTATATGTGTGCTTGTTTACATGTGGTTGGGATACCAGAAACATATGCTACTTGCAAAATGTGCATCTTATCCCCTCCGTGCAATACTATTAAGATATGGGGCAACATTTTCTCCTGTTTTCCTAATAGTCAATTTGATCGTTTCAGTTAGGAGCAGCACGTAAATGAGTTATTTTCATTGGTCCCTAGGGACACACCCTCATCTGGCGTAGTCCAATCGGACATTCGTCTTTGTGTGTAAGGACAGCGTAATGTCACATTGGAATATTTGTGAATATTAGAGCACACCACTCAGATTCTGTCTCTAACCGTTATGTTGTAAACATCATGGATGTTGGTGCTAATTAATACCCCTTTGCAAGTAAAACTTATGTTTGGGGTGATATAGAATTATATCCCGATGTAACTCGTGGTTGGGGATTATCATTGGTCCGATTTCCACTTCCGCCTTAGGTAACAACCATTCAGAGTACTATGTTTGCTATACATATGGGGAATAGATTACCATGGTAATGTTCCGGTTCATGTATTACATATATTCATCTTGTATTAAAAATATACGAAAGACGTTATAAGACGTGTGTTAATTTGGTAACAAAGTGTCCCTGGAAATCAGAAATCCCTTTGCAAAAAGAAGTAATCACAGATAATGACGATGTTAAATTAAACATTATTAATCTATCTGACAGGGAATTAACCCAGGCACACTATTCCGCCCTCAAAAAAGGTTTATCCTTTGTACCTTCCAATCACATTGACAAATTCGAGGCTATAAAAGACACCCATTTATTTGTTAGGAAGATCTTATTAAGGAAATATTTCACACCCAATGATGACCCTAATCTTGCTTCTCAAACTGACATTATAGCATTGAATAACCTTATAGCATTATTAGATGAGAATGAGGATTTGACTGATCAATTTACTAATACACCTAAGACTGATAATTGGCGTAAGATTCTTAAATTACAGTCACAATTCACTCCTCCAGGTCACATTTCCCCCCAAGCAATCACTTTCCTGAATTTGGTATGTAATGACATCATATCCATTCAAGATACTAAACTCTATGGAGCCAATATGACCAAATCAGAATTTGAGGCCATGAAAGAAATGACAACATGGACAGATGTCCAATTCAAAAACAGTGATAAGGGGGGCAATATTGTTATATGGCCTACTTCAATGTACATCGAAGAAGCAATGAAACAACTTCTTAATACTAAAAACTATAAAAGATTATTGGGTAACCCTACTGATAATTTCCTAGAAAACTACAAAAAATTGATTGATGGGGCTCTCTCTGAGAAAATCATAGATGCCAAAGAACACAAGTTCCTCACAGTTACTAAACCCAAAATTGCAACGATGCACCTGTTACCCAAAATCCACAAAACATTGCTTGCCCACCGGGGAGACCCATAGTCTCAGGTATGGGCTCCCTGACGGAACAAGCTAGTAAATATGTGGATGCAAGACTGAGGTGTTTTGTGGATACCTTACCATCACACACCAATGATACTATGCATATCCTTAACAAGTTACAAAATACAGAAATCACCAAACACTCACTACTGGTAACATGCGACGTTGAATCGCTATATGCCAGTATAAGTCCTGAATGGGGTATGAAAGCGGTTGCCCATTTTTTAAATAAAGATCATGATATAGAAGTGAATACCAAAGATTTCATCACCAGGCTGTTAAAATTTGTCCTTAAACATAATTATTTTGTCTTTGACGAGAAATTATTTTTACAAATATGTGGCACCACCATGGGTACTTCGTGTGCACCCACGTACGCCAACTTGTACCTGGGCTGGTGGGAAGAGATGATAGTGTTCAATGAGAACATGAACCAATATACTCGTTACATCTCCCACTGGTCCAGGTACATAGATGATATCTTTATCATATGGGAAGGCACAGCTGAGACTTTACAAAAATTTATAGAAGGCCTAAACACCAACCCTTTTGGCTTATATCTGACATACAACACTAGTATGGAAAAGGTTGAATTTCTAGATCTGACCATTGTAAAACAAAACAACAAACTAGAAACAGAATCTTACAGAAAACCCACTGCGACCAACAACATACTACATGCCAGTAGCCATCATCACCCTTCTACCATTCGTAACCTCCCGTATGGCGAATATCTAAGATTAAGAAGGAACAGTTCTAGCATCGATGCTTTCAAGGAAGCAGCAGGTGAACTAAGAATAAGACTTTTGGAACGGGGTTATACCAAAAAGTCATTAGCCAGGGCCTATCAAAAAGCACTATCAAAAGATAGGTCAGACCTGCTTAGACCAAAAAAGGCCACATCACCTGATACAAATACAATAAGATTCATATCTACTTATAACAGCGAAAGTGATGAAGTAACTAACATTATCAAAAAACACTGGCACATTGTAAAAAGTGATGATAAATTGAATATGGTATTACCAACTAATCCGTCTTTTACTTTTAGACGTGCTAACAACTTAAATGGCCATCTCACAAATAGTCACTTCAATAGAAATAGACACAAGAAACCTATTCATCAAGGCTCAGTACCTTGTGGGCATTGTAATATTTGCCAGTACATGGTGAAAAAGATACCATAGTAGACAGATTTTGCAAAACTTGGAAAATTAAAAGCCACATCAATTGTCAAAGCGAGAACGTTATTTATTGTCTATCATGTTCATGTGACATAATTTACACAGGTATGACTACCCGTAAGTTAAACATTAGAATGACAGAACATCTTAGTAACATCCGCAATGCACAGAGAGACTCAGAAAAGGGCAAACAAATAACGAGCGTGGCAAAACATTTTCTACAATGTCACTCAGGCAAAACAGCCTCGTTTAAATGTTGGGGTCTGGAACAAATCAAACCTGGAATCAGAGGGGGTAACTGTGAAAATACCCTACTTCAAAAAGAAACGGGTTGGATTTTCAGACTAAATACAATTATACCCAATGGAATGAATGAGGCTAACAACTATTGGGTATTTCTTTAAAAACCATGTTGACTGAATTTTGATAATAACAAATAAAAAATATTCAATATATGACTATCAGCATATCCTGTCATACTACCACTTTTAAATATATATATATTTTTCCAATACATCTACTAATAAGTATTATGAATCTAATACATTCTAACTCATGAAACAGGTATTATCCATCAATCTATTTTATTGTATTTTACTTGATTACCGTATTCTTCCATCACAAAAAATAATCACTTATATATTATGGTTACTGAATTATACCTAATAAGGATCTGACTAACAACCTACTCTTTAGTACCAATGCTACCCACAGGTTTAACCTGAATTCATTCAGAAACAGGGAATTTAAATGAGAGAGGTAGTAGGACCCTCAGAAAACAGGTATTCACTAATCACATAATATCATACAAGTTTTGTGTAATAACTAACAAATTTGAAGGTGCATATTGGCCGCCCATAGCACTTCTTATACCTTTAACCTATTCTTTCCCATATTCTAATAATTTTATATGCAACTTACATATTCTTTGGTTCAATTATAGAGAATGATTACCAGAAAAGCGTATAGCATGCGAATAACATTAGCCCAGTACTCCATAATACTAATATGTGTTTTCACACTAAGAAAGTATAATGTTATTATAGGCTATGTAATGTTAGAAATACTGTACACTTTATATGTTTTGCCATATTCAATATTAGAAGTCTAATTTATATATCTACATTTGAGATACCTCTCATAGCTGTGATACTAAATTAAATATGAGGTAGTTGAACATTATACAGATCAGCACTATTTATGGAGAATAAAGTTGGAACCCACACAGATTATTACCCTATGGCAGTAATCCAACAATCCTAATTATAGGAAGACAACACACAAGAATACTAGATCATGTCACTTTAACATGGACCACTCACTGCTGCAAGGGATTTCTGATTTCCAGGGACACTTTGTTACCAAACTAACACACGTCTTATAACGTCTTTCGTATATTTTTAATACAAGATGAATATATGTAATACATGAACCGGAACATTACCATGTTAATCTATTCCCCATATGTATAGCAAACATAGTACTCTGAATGGTTGTTACCTAAGGCGGAAGTGGAAATCGGACCAATGATAATCCCCAACCACGAGTTACATCGGGATATAATTCTATATCACCCCAAACATAAGTTTTACTTGCAAAGGGGTATTAATTAGCACCAACATCCATGATGTTTACAACATAACGGTTAGAGACAGAATCTGAGTGGTGTGCTCTAATATTCACAAATATTCCAATGTGACATTACGCTGTCCTTACACACAAAGACGAATGTCCGATTGGACTACGCCAGATGAGGGTGTGTCCCTAGGGACCAATGAAAATAACTCATTTACGTGCTGCTCCTAACTGAAACGATCAAATTGACTATTAGGAAAACAGGAGAAAATGTTGCCCCATATCTTAATAGTATTGCACGGAGGGGATAAGATGCACATTTTGCAAGTAGCATATGTTTCTGGTATCCCAACCACATGTAAACAAGCACACATATACGTATCCTAATAATAATGACAGATAACATGGGAAGCGTAAAAGCAGATCGAATTACATTTAGTATATGAGATTGCACTAGCAACTATTTAAACATATATACATATGAACAATTGTTAGGGTATTGCCTGTGCACGTCACAATCCCGCAATAAACAGGGATTGGATCAAAAGTAGGAGTATCCTTACATGAAACGCTGATTGGTTGAAAGGTTAAGTTTAGTGCTATTTAAAGGGGTGGCACCCGGGCCTCGGTTTGTCCATAGCATTGAGAAAGGCTGATAGTACAGCCGAAACTAGTTTGCTGCTAATTTTTTTTGTGCATTTAGTTGCATGTTGGTGATTGTTGCTTTTAAACTTATTAGTCCATTGTCCCTGTCACCTGAAACCGAGGGAGCTGCTATCGGCCAGGAAACAGGGGGACAATTGTGACTTCGTTTTAAATATTTGGTACACTGTGGTATTTAGGCCGGTATTTTAAAATTACTTATTACAAGTTTGCTTTTTAATTACGTTTGACAGGAATGAGTGCTAGCTTTAACCACCTGCTCTAATTGAGGTTCTCTTACCTCTTTTCTCCTTATTTGTAATATAATAGGTGGGTAAGCACCGGAACATCTACCAGTTCCATATATTCCTGTACACACTAAACTAGTGCCAGTACTCTAAACCCTCTCTTTTTGTACTGCCTCAGTATGCCATTTAAAATATGCTTTCCACTCTTCTGATTTAGGGTTGTTCTTTTTTTCTTTTTAAACCTCTGTTAAAACATTACATAGGGTATTTATTTTACCTAGGTTCCAAGATCCACCCTCTGGCCATATATTAATTTGAGTTATTCTGGACCATTTATTTTACAAAAGGGCCATGGTGTTGATTCATATATTCTGCTGGGGAACCTTTTAGCCATTTACGATTTACAGCCTTTAGAGGAATTATGTCTCATTTTAAATTGACTTTTTTCAATATATTTTTTACTATTTTTTTTTTTTTTAAATGTCTCTTGGGGTTTTTACTTACAATTAACACAAATTCTAAAAAAACTGAAACAACAAAACCAACAAAACAGAACAAAAGAGAATTGTATTGTATCATGGGAACCTTCACCCCAACCTGGCAACGCTACACGACGTGTCTGCCCTTAAATGACCACTGCAGTCTTACGTCTACCCAGGATAGCCCCTTCACTAAGACTAACATTATTTTCTTCACTTGGAATACGATCAGTGCTCATACAAGAAATAAAGCTGTCTAATCAGGGCTTATCCAGGAGGTTTAATCAGATAACAGATAACTAATGGCGAGATTACGAGTTTGGCGTTAACAGGGGTGCGGGGCTATCGCAACGCTGGTATTACAGGTTTGTTTTAAACATGGCGTTAGCCGCAAAAAGGTGAGCGTAGAGCAGAATTTAGCTCCACATCTCACCTCAATAGCAGCGTTGCAGCGTTTAGCCAGTGGTAAGCTGGCTAAACGTGCTCGTGCATGATTTCCCCATAGGAAACAATGGGGCTGAGCTGGCTTGGAAAAAACCTAACCCCTGCAAAAAAGCAGCGTCCAGCTTCTAACGCAGCCCCATTGTATCCTATGGAAAATAACAAATATGTCTGCATCTAACACCCTAACATGAACTCTGAGTCTAAACACCCCTAATCTTACACTTATTAACCCCTAATCTACCGCCCCCGCTATCACTGACACCTACATTATATTATT
The DNA here is from genome assembly GCF_027579735.1 of Bombina bombina. Taxonomy (NCBI): domain Eukaryota; kingdom Metazoa; phylum Chordata; class Amphibia; order Anura; family Bombinatoridae; genus Bombina; species Bombina bombina. The sequence goes on along the minus strand of NC_069502.1, from coordinate 16,385,397 downwards.
AACCCCTAATCTGCCGCTCCTGACACCGCCGCCACTTATATTATCCCTATGAACCCCTAATATACTGCCCCCAACATCGCCCCCACCTATATTGTAGTTGTAAACCCCTAATCTGCTGCCCCCAACGTTGCCGCCACCTACCTACAAATATTAACCCCTAATCTGCCGACCGGACATCACCGCCACGTTAATAAATTTTATTAACCCCTAATCTGCCCCCCCAACGTAGCCCACACCTACCTACATTTATTAACCCCTAATCTTCCGACCCCAACGTCGCCACTACTATAATACATTTATTAACCCCTAAACCTAAGTCTAACCCTAAGTCTAACCCCCCTCAACTTAAATATAATTTAAATTAAACAAATTTAATTTAACATAATTAAATTAATTAATTCAATTTAAAACTAAATACTTACCGATAAAATAAACCCTAAGCTAGCTACAATATAACTAATAGTTAAATTTAAGCTAGTTTAAGGATTTATATTTATTTTACAGGCAACTTTGTATTTATTTTAACTAGGTACAATAGTTATTAAATAGTTATTAACTATTTCATAACTACCTACCTAAAATAAGTACAAAATTACCTGGAAAATAAATCCTAACCTAAGTTACAATTACACCTAATACTACACTATCATTAAATTAATTACCTAAACTACCTACAATTAAATACAATTAAATTCAATAAACTAAATTACGGAAAAAAACAACCACTAAATTACAGGAAAAAAAACAATTACAAGAATTTTAAACTAATTACACCTAATCTAATCCCCCTAATAAAATAAAAAAGCCCCCCAAAATAATAAAACTTCCCTACCCTATACTAAATTACAAATAGCCCTTAAAAGGGCCTTTTGTGGGAATTGCCCCAAAGTAATCAGCTCTTTTACCTGAAAAAGAAAAATACAATACCCCCCCAACATTAAAACCCACCCAATCCCCCTTAAAAAACCTAACTCTAACCCCCTGAGGATCTCCCTACCTTGAGCCGTCTTCACCCAGCCGGGCACAAGTGGTCCTCCATACGGCAGAAGTCTTCATCCGATCGGGGCAGAAGACGTCCTCCAGATGGCAGAAGGCTTCATCCAGGCTGCATCTTCTATCTTCATCCTTCCAGAGCGGAGCAGAGCCATCTTCTATCCAGCCAACGCGGAGCCATCCTCTTCAAACGACGTCCTAACGAAGAATGAAGGTTCCTTTAAATTACGTCATCCAAGATGGCGTCCCTTGAATTCCGATTGGCTGATTGGATTATATCAGCCAATCGGAATTAAGGTAGGAAAAATCCTATTGGCTGATGCAATCAGCCAATAGGATTGAGGTCGCATTCTATTGGATGATTGGAAGAAAATAAGATGGCTCCTCAAGGATGAAGATAGAAGATGCAGCCTGGATGAAGCCTTCTGCCGTCTGGAGGACCTCTTCTGCCCCGATCGGATGAAGACTTCTGCCGTATGGAGGACCACTTGTGCCTGGCTGGGTGAAGATGGCTCGAGGTAGGGTGATCTTCAAGGGGGTAGTGTTAGGTTTTTTTAAGGGGGGATTGGATGGGTTTTAGAGTGGGGTGTGTGGGTGGTGGGTTTTAATGTTGGGGGGGTATTGTATTTTTCTTTTACAGGTAAAAGAGCTGATTACTTTGGGGCAATGCCCCGCAAAAGGCCCTTTTAAGGGCTATTTGTAATTTAGTATAGGGTACGGAGATTTTATTATTTTGGGGGCTTTTTTATTTTATTAGGGGGATTAGATTAGGTGTAATTAGTTTAAAATTCTTGTAATTCTTTTTTATTTTCTGTAATTTAGTGGGGGGTTTTTTCATAATTTAGTTTATTGAATTTAATTGTATTTAATTGTAGGTAGTTTAGGTAATTTATTTAATGATAGTGTCGTGTTAGGTGTAATTGTAACTTAGGTTAGGATTTATTTTCCAGGTAATTTAACTATTGTACCTAGTTAAAATAAATACAAAGTTGCCTGTAAAATAAATATAAATCCTAAGCTAGATACAATGTAACTATTAGTTATATTGTAGCTAGCTTAGGGTTTATTTTATCGGTAAGTATTTAGTTTTAAATAGGAATTGTGACAGACCCCTGGAAGGGTTAACTTTGTTCAGCTTTAAGAAGCTATTTTCTAAAGCAAAAGATGAATAGCAGCACTCCAATAGGATTATCTCCAAACTTTTATTTTATATCCAGGAGTACAAAACAGACAGCAATATTTCGGACTACATGTCCTTCATCATGCCATACATACATCACTTCCTCCACCTCCTTATATACCCCTTAGGACACACCCACCAAAAAACATTTAACTATTTCCACAATCCTGATAATATTATTACATTAACATATGTGGGTATCCTAACCATTAAACATCATAAATACTAAACTAATTACCAATTCACCTATATGAAACATAAAAAGGTGAAATATTACACAGAATTTTTGGAAGCATCAACAATATTTAGAAAAAATCTTTTTAAAGAAAAAAGTCATACTTGAATGGGTTAATTTCAATTTCAGTTTTCCTTATATCATTACTTTTTCTTTTTTTCTTTTCTTTCCACATAACATCACCAAAATTCCCAGGGTCTGGGTGACATCTAACTTCATATACAACACTGATCATACAGGAAAAGGAGAGACAGAGATAAAAATTAATTAAAAAAATCAAAGAAAGCTGTTTTTTTTAAAGAAAAACAGACAAATCATAATCCTTATTCATACCAAATGGTGCTAATGAATTCAAAGTAAAAATCCAGAATGCCTCTCTCTGTTTGAGGATAGATTTGTATAAGAAAGATACTGACAGAAATGATCTGCTATTAGCCAATAGTGCACATCCTCAGTCTTTAAAGAACTCCCTACCCAAGAGCCAGTTTATGCGGGTTTGTCGCATTGTGTCAGAAGACAAATTAAGTGAAATAAGGCTTAGGGAGATGGGAGAACTCTTTTTTTAAACAGAGGATATGATGAAACGTTAATCCACAAGGAAATTGATAGGACACTGGAGATGACAAGAGAGAGTTTGTTGAAACCTCATGTGAAAGCTAAAGAAACGAATGGGGATAAACTTGTATTTGTCTCCAAATATAATGAATTAAGCACATAGATTCATAAGATAATTTGTAAACATTGGTATATTTTAGCAAATTGTAATTCGGACATACCAGAATTCCAGAAGACACCCATGCCTGCTTATAGGAGGGGGTGAATTTAAGAGATACCTTGGTAAAGGCAGACATTGGGAGTACAAAAAGTGATAGGCAGAAGTATATCACTAGTAAAAATTTGGGTTGTTACCCATGTCTTGGGTGTTCCCACTGTAACAGTATGATCAAGGGACCCAGTTTTGTACATCCACAGTCAGGAAAGAAATTTTGGATCAAAGATTTTTTAACATGTAACACCGACTATGCCATTTATCTCCTTAAGTGCCCATGTGGTTTGATTTACTTAGGGGAGACGACCCGTAGGGTACGTGATAGAATCACTGAGCATAAATCCAACATTAGGAGAAAGAACCTAAAATTCCCTGTAGCCACTCATTTTCTAGAAGCCCAACATGGGGTAAGCCAACTTAGATTCCAAGTTTTGAAACATATTCCCCCTGGTAGACGAGGAGGGGATAGGGAACAGCATCTCAAACAGAGAGAGGCATTCTGGATTTTTACTTTGAATTCATTAGAACCATTTGGTATGAATAAGGATTATGATTTGTCTGTTTTTCTTTAAAAAACTGCTTTCTTTGATTTTTTTAATTAATTTTTATCTCTGTCTCTCCTTTTCCTGTATGATCAGTGTTGTATAGGAAGTTAGATGTCACCCAGACCCTGGGAATTTTGGTGATGTTATGTGGAAAGAAAAGAAAAAAAGAAAAAAGTAATTATGTAAGGAAAACTGAAATTGAAATTAACCCATTCAAGTATGACTTTTTTCTTTAAAAAGATTTTTTCTAAATATTGTTGATGCTTCCAAAAATTCTGTGTAATATTTCACCTTTTTATGTTTCACATAGGTGAATTGGTAATTAGTTTAGTATTTATGATGTTTAATGGTTAGGATACCCACATATGTTAATGTAATAATATTATCAGGATTGTGGAAATAGTTAAATGTTTTTTGGTGGGTGTGTCCTAAGGGGTATATAAGGAGGTGGAGGAAGTGATGTATGTATGGCATGATGAAGGACATGTAGTCCGAAATATTGCTGTCTGTTTTGTACTCCTGGATATGAAATAAAAGTTTGGAGATAATCCTATTGGAGTGCTGCTATTCATCTTTTGCTTTGGATTTTGTTTGCTGGGTTGTACAGTGCCTAGCTATAGCGTACAGCCAAATCTTAACAGTGTGTGCTGGACTACTGTGATTTATTAAGCTATTTTCTAAAGACAGGTTTCCTGGCAGCAGCTATTGTTTACTGTAATTAAGTTTAAGTGATAAGCGTTCACATTGTTTAATCACCTCCAAAGTTCAGACTGCCAGGTGTGAAAAAGGACTCCATTGTTTTCTTCTATTTAACTGCTTATCTGGTTAAGTAATGTAATTTAATACTATTATATACTGTAAAAGGGCGTCTTCCCTCTATCTAATCTCTTCCAACCCCCCATCTGGTCTCCTAAGGGAGTTCTGCATAAATACTGGGCATATAGCTCTCAATAAACACATTCTGTTTTACTCTCAAGATGGAGCTTGGTCTCATGTTTGGGGGGAATTATCTGGGTTGTGTGTTGCTGATCCCATATTCAGGACATCTTTCATCTGGTATTAACCCTTGGTATCCGGGTTATACCTTAACAATTGGTGGCAAGCAACGGGATGATCCTCATCGCCCAGAAGAGCAACTACACATCCAGACCTAATGGGAATACCGTATGAAAGACTGAAAAGAGCCACCCTTAAAGACCTGCTAGAACAAAGGGGCCAACAAGCCAGTAACCTCAGGAAGAGGGAGATTATTACAATACTGACCGAGATGGACGGAGTACCAGGGCCCGAAGGAACTAATGAGCCCAGCATATCAGACAGAACCCCTGAAGAAGCAAGCTTTGACCGGGTGGTTAAAATAGGACTGGCACATTATGGCCCCAACCCGTCTGCCGAAATTATCGACCAGGTCATAGCAGCCGTGGAGGCCAACCTACTTTGCCAAAGCGGCGCTGCAGCAGCCCAAGTCACCGCAACCCCAGTGGAAAAGAGAAAAGTACATTTTGCAGCTTTTAAAAACTTCCTGGAAACAGAAGGAGAGATTGATGGGTACCTTGCGGATTTTGAGAGGCAATGTGCCCTACACAAGGTACCCGAAGAGGACTGGGTCACGATATTATCCGAAAAATTATCTGGCCGGGCCAGCGAGGCTTTTCGGGCCATTCCAGATGAGGAAGTCTGGGATTATAATGCTGTAAAAGAGGCTCTGCTCTCCAGGTATGCGATTACACCGGAGGCATACCTGGAGGCGGTTCAGAGACACTGTTAAACTAGCTGGAGATTCCTACATTGAGTGGGCATGTAAGGTGCACCGCACAGCAGCTCACTGGATGGTGGGGTGCCAAGCCGTATCTGGGGTAGAGGTGCTGCAGCTATTCCTGTTGGAACATTGCTTTGACAAGTTATCCCCAGGAGTTAGAGAGTGGGTTCGGGACTGTAAACCCTCCACCCTGCATGAAGCTGCTCGCCTGGCAGATGAGTATATGGATGCCCGCAAACTGGACACTGCTACCACTAAGATCCCTGCCAGAGTGGAGTACAGACCCCCAGTCACCCCAGCAGCTACCAGTTACCAACTCCCAGCCCACCGCTCTACCACATGGCCTCCAGCCACGAACTATCCTCATACAGCCCGGTTCAACTCATGGGACTACTCACAGCCTATTCGGTGCTTTGGATGTAAGCAACTAGGGCACTAAAGACCAGAGTGTCCCCTAAACACAGCGAACCAAGCACAGTCCTGGAGAAGACCCGCCGGCGGAAACCCACGTAACCCCCAGCCTGCGGCCCACTGCGTAGAGGAGGAAGAATGCTGGGGCATCCTACATGAAGCAGACCCCGTGCAAGCGGCCAACCGGGATAACCGGCAACTGGTTAAAGTAAATGGGAAGAAGGTCAGTGGTCTACGGGATACTGGTGCTACCATGACCTTGCTCTGAAGAACTTGGTGTCTGAGAAACAGCACACTGGAGACACTGTGGCTGTGAGGGTTGCAGGGGGCAATGTGTTCCGTGGCTCCGCCTACCTGTTGCCCGGGTACATTTGGATTGGGGAGTAGGCGCTAGACATGTGGGGGTCATGAAGGACTTACCTGCTGATGTTCTCCTTGGAAATAACTTGGCCCCCCTTGTTTCTGCCTACGCTCCCATAGGTCCCGCCAATGTTAACCCTGTGACTACCCGTGCCCAGATCCGTGCCACAGAGACTGACCCACCTGCTGCTGAGCCCCAGGACGTTGAACTCAGTAAATCTCTGTCCACTATTGATACGTGGAAGTCCCGTTACAACGCGCTGATGAACGAGAAGAGTCAAGTAGAGGATGAAATGGTCACATTAAACAATCACGTAACAGTGCTAGCGGGAGAGAAGAGGAGCGCAGAGGAAAAAGTGCGTTTAGAACGGGAATCTCTGCTAGACAAGCTGCACCGACAGACCGCAGAAAACACCAGCTTCAGAGTGGAACATGAAACATTAAAGACAAACTTAGCGACACTGGAAGAGAAGCTGACGCTGGCTCATAGTGAGGTGCAGCAACTCAAGGGCAACCTACGTCAGTATGAAGGGATTGTGGATACCTATAAAGAGCAGGTACAAAAAACTCGTAAAGAAGCTGATGAGATTTTGAAGGACTGTTTAGCCCTGGTCTGGACACTGGAGAAGTTGAACCCTTATTTATACGGACAGGAATTCTCTCTCATAACAGGAATGCAGATGGATTGTCCCGGTAAACTGACATGCCTACCACCTCCTAGTCCGGTCATCCCCAAGTTGACCCGCCAAAGGGTCAAGCTGGGTCTGCCGGAGTGTCCCACCAGGAGGGAGCCGTGTGACAGACCCCTCTTTTAGTACTGGAAGGGTTAACTTTGTTCAGCTTTGAGAAGCTATTTTCTAAAGACAGGTTTCCTGTCAGCAGCTATTGTTTACTGTAATTAAGTTTAAGTTATAAGCGTTCACATTGTTTAATCACCTCCAAAGTTCAGACTGCTAGGTGTGAAAAAGGACGCCATTGTTTTCTTGTGTTTAATTGCTTATCTGGTTAAGTAATGTAATTCCATTGTATCCTGTAAAAGGGCGTCTTCCCTCTATCTAATGAACAATACTCTTCCAACCCCCCATCTAGTCTCCTAAGGGAGTTCTGCATAAATACTGGGCATATAGCTCTCAATAAATTCATTCTGTTTTTACCTTCAATATGGAGCTTGGTCTCATGTTTGGGGGGAATTAGCTGGGCTGTGTGTTGCTGATCCCATATTCAGGACATCTTTCATCTGGTATTAACCCTTGGTATCCGGGTTATACCATAACAGGAATAATTTATTTAATTATGTTAAATGTATTTCGTTTAATTTAAATTATATTTAAGTTAGGGGGGGTTAGGGTTAGGTTTAGACTCATGTCTTAGGTTTAGGGGTTAATAACTTTAATATAGTAGCGGCGACGTTGGGGTGGCAGATTAGGGGTTAATAAATGTAAGTAGGTGTTAGCGATGTTATGGACGGCAGATTAGGGGTTAATAAAATGTAACTAGTGTTTGGCGGGAGTGCGGCGGTTTAGGGGTTAATACATTTATTAAAGTGGCGGCGATGTCCGGTCGGCAGATTAGGGGTTAATAATTGTAGGTAGGTGGCGGCGACGTTGGGGGTGGCAGATTAGGGGTTAATAAATATAATGTAGGTGTCCGCGATGTTAGGGGCTGCAGATTAGGGGTTCATAGGTATAATGTAGGTGGCGGCGGTGTCCAGTCGGCAGATTAGGGGTTACATTTTTTTATTATAGTATTTGCGATGTGGGGGGCCTTGGTTTAGGGGTTAATACGTAGTTTATGGGTGTTAGTGTACTTTGTAGCACATTAGTTAAGAGTTTTATGTTCCGGTGTTAGCCCATAAAACTCTTAACTACTGACTTTTAAATGCGGTCGAAGTCTTGACAGAAGAGGGTCTACCGCTCACTTCTTCCAAGACTCGTAATACCAGCGTTGGGCAAATCACGGAAGAAAAGTGAGCAGTGAGCCTCTACC